>NC_067398.1:125103053-125263053 GCF_016432865.1 Antechinus flavipes | reverse complement strand
GAGGAAGGAATCTTACTGACTCCAGGCTTGATTCTCTATCGCTGTCCCTCAAAGGACTTATATTCTATCAATGTAGACAATATGCACATAAATAAATACATAAAGAATAAATATGTGCAGAATAATATATACAAATAATAAATACAAAATGTTTAGAGAGAGAGGGTTCTAGCAATTGAGAGCATACAGAAAGGCTTCTGTAGTGGATGGAATTTGAGGAGTATCTTGAAAGAAGAGAGAGGGATTCTATAGGTGGAAATGATGAAGAAATACATTCAAGCTATTAGGGATAGCTGGTGAAAAGGTTCAGAGATGGTTGATGGACTTTTATGGGAAGAAGAAAGGACAGTTCGGTTGGATCATGGAGAATAGAAGAGACTGATATATAATGAGGTTAGAATGATATTATGGGGCTAGATTATGAAAGACATTAAAAGCAAAAAAGAGGAATTTGTATTTTATTCCAGAGAAGGGATTATTAACCTTTTTTTATGACATACCCCTCTGGTAGTCTGGTGAAATCTGTAAACCCTTACTTAGAACAATAGTTTTGAATACGTAAGAAAAAATAAACAGAATTACAAAGTTTTATATAAAGCAAGGAGATTATATAAAAATAAAGACTCTCTCTCTCTCTCTCTCTGTCTTTCTCCCTCTTTCTCTCTCTCTCTGTGTCTCTTTGTCTCTTTGTCTCTATCTCTCTTTGTCTCTGTCTGTCTGTCTGTCTGTCTCTTGTTCTCTCTCCTCACAGACCTCAGGTTAAGAACCCTTATTCTGGGGGGCAATAGGGAGCCAATAGAATTTATTAAGTGGAAGAATGACATGATTTCATCTATGCTTAGAGAAAAAAAGTCACTTTGATAGTTGTGTGAAAAACAGATTAGAGACAGAAGAGACTTGAGATAGGAAAGCAATTAAATTAACCATTACAATAGTTTGGATGAGAGGTGATGAAGGATAAGTTAATGATTTTGTGGGAAGAGAAAAGAGATGGGATTCAAGAGATGGTAGAAATGACAAAATCTGGCAACTGAATTGATTTGTGGGATGAAGGAGAATGAGAGATTGAGGATACAAGCTTGGAAAACTATAACAATGGTGGTGTCCTTGACAGAAACAAGAACATGAGTAACATGATAATAAATTATGTTTTGAATATATTGTGTTTGCAATGTCTCTGGGATATTTAATTTGACATAATAAACAGATATACAGATTGGTGATACTGGACTAAATTTATGTATATCTATATCTATATATACACATATATACACATATTCATAGATGTATATCCATAATACACATATGTATATATATGCATATACATACATATATATAGTGTGTGTGTGTGTGTGTGTGTGTGTGTGTGTGTGTGTAATATTTACATAGAGATAATGAACCTGTGGGAGCTAAAAGGGACATCAAAAAAAAGAAAGTGTAAAGAGAAGAGGGCTCAAGGAAAAAACTTGAAAATAGCCCACAGTTAGGAGGAGGGATGTAGCTGATAACTTAGCAAAGAAATCTGAGGTGAAATGATCAGGAAAAAAAAAGCAAGAAAGGAAAATATCACAAAAATCCAGAGAAAAGAGAATATCAGTGGGAAGACTGATTGAAGTAATAGAAGCTGTTTATCCCAAAGGAAAATAGAGGGAATATAATAATTTTTAATATTTGAAAGGCCATTATGTGAAAGAGAACTTAATCTTGTTTTGATTTGTATACAATCAAAAATTAAAAACTCTGGGCTGAAGTTGTGGGGAGCTAGATGTTGTTTTGACTTAAGGAAACTTAATAGCATTGTCCTGTAGTATACTAATTGCTTTGAGGTTCTCCTTTTAACTAGGGGTTTTCTGGCAAAGCCCTGATGACTACTTAAACGGGATGTTTTAGAGGAATGTTTCTTACACATATAAATTGGATCTTAATGACTTCTGAGTACTCCTCTATATGACCACAGAACAATAGAATTTTAGGTAACTAGTTCAACCCTCTCATTTTCCAATTGAAGAAACGGATGCTTTGAGAGGGTAAATGTTTTGCTCAAGGTTGCACAGAGTTGGGCTTTGAACCTAGGGAGACCTTTTATGCCAAATTCTAAGTCCTTCACTGTTTCCACTGTGCTATGCTGTTTCAAATATTCTATGATTCTCAGAGGACTTACTTTCAAATCCCAGTACTAGTTATGCTGTATGACTTTACTTTAATTGCTAGACACGTTTGTTTCTCTGAAAAATGAGGATGTTGGACTAGTTATTCTTCAAATTCCTACCATGTCCAAATCCAAAAACTAATGATATTTAAGGTTTCTAGCTTTAAGTCTTTGGAGCAAATAAGATCCTAGGAAACCTTAGTCTTAAATTTTCTGACCTTTCACTTCCACTTCACCTTGAATGGAGTTAATTTGACTAAGGTAGACCCATTTGAATATAGAGTTGTTTTTGTAATGGCTTCTGATACTGATCACTAAATTAATTTCCAGAGCAATGGCACTTTTTCCCCTCCTGGAGCCTTTACCCACAGTGACCATTGCTTTGCCTTCCCTGGGGGAAAGATGATATATTTATCCTAATGACTAGAGCCTAGTCACAAGGTAGCTGTCAATGGCTTGTGTCTATTTGCCTTTTACAATATTAACTTTCTCATTTTGGTGTGCAATTATTGGAGTACAATTAGCAAACTATTCTCCCCCTCTGAACCAGGCTGCTGAGCCATCAGACTTTCTAGCCAAGATCTGTGAAGTTAGTAATGAGAATATTTTCCTTTTAGAGGAAGTTGATTTCCCAAAAACCTACTTACTGACCATAAATCCACCACACGATTATTCTGTTCTTCCAAAGTTGAGCTTTCTCCTTTTTTAAATTCATGCCTTTCTCTGGTGTTCAATGTAATGATTCATTAAGGATCAGTTGTGCTGATCCTTAGCACTAAGCTAAGCACCATCCCTTCAGCACAACTGATCCTTAATGAATCAATGAATGAAAAATTGGTCCTGTCCTCAAGGAGTTTACATTTTACTGGGGGAGAGAAAAATGCTCTGTTTATATAGATTTTGATACAATTAATTTAATGGAGTAATTTAAGGTTAATTTAAGGAGAGAGAGGACACTACTAACCCTAGGGACATCCCCTTATGATATAGCACTTAAATTGATTTTTGAAAGAAGATAGAGTTTTTAAAGGCTGAGGTGAGGAAGAAAGTCTATTCCAGATTTGGAAAACAGCTTGGAATGGTATGGTAATGAAAACCAAAACAGCTTGAAAAGGTATGAAGATGAGAGATAGAATACCATTCTTGAGCAACAGAAAAATGTGCTAAGATAGAATTTAGATTATTATATCAAGGTGAATAATGTGAAATAAGCCTGGAAGGGCAATCTGGAGCCAGATTATGAAGACTGTTTCACACCATTGTGAGGAGTCTTTATTTTATCCTAGAAAAGAAATAGAGAACCAATGAGCTTTCTAAACCAGAAAATGACAATTAGATTTGTGTTTCAGGGAGATTATTTTTGGTATCCGTGTGAATAGATTTAGAAAGAGAGAGACTGGAAGTAGGGTCCCAGTTAGGAAGCCATTGAAACAGCTCAGGTAAGAGTGACAAAAGCTGAAGTTGGGAGTTAGGTGAGTGGCTTTTTAGCTAGAGAAAAAGGGACATATTAAGTGTATATATATATATATATATATATATATATACACACATATATATGTGTGTGTGTACATATATGTATGTATATTCACACATACATATGTATGTACTTTTGCTGTTCTTTTGCTTTAGTCATATCCCACTTTTGTTATTCCATTTGGTGTTTTCTTGGCAAAATTATACTAGAATTGTTTTTCATTTCTTTTTCCAGTTCATTTTACAGTTGAGGAAACTGAGGCAAATAGGATAAAATGACCTTCCTGTAGAGTATTTAAGTATCTGAGGCCAGGTTTGATTTGAATTCAGGTTTTTTTGACTCCCGGCTCAGTGCTCTATCAACTGTATCATCTAACTGCACACACAAACATATGTATGTGTGTGTGTATGTGTGTGCCTAAGTATTAGAGACAGATTCTAAGGGCAATTATCCATGGGCTTGCAATCAGGAAGATCTGAGTTCAGATCTATCTTCAGATACTTAATAGCTGTATGACTCTGGGAAAGTCATTTTACCCTGTCTGCCTTCATTTTCTCATCTATAAATGAGAGGAAGAAGGAAATCAGTCCAGTATCTTTGCCAGGAAAACCCCAAATGGGGTTACAAAGAATTTGAAACAACTGAAAAACAACGGAACAATAAGAGGTAGATTATATGGAACTTGGCCAGGATTGTACTATAGCCAATTGTAATCCACTGATTGCTAAATTTTTAGTGTTATAGTATTTGAACCTTTGAAATCAGTTAACGCTATCTATAAATCAAGTCTTGATTTATTGCTTTGTTTATTGTCTAGCCAAAGGTCAGCAAATTAAATTCAGCCAGAGGCTTGTTCTTGTACAGCTTTGGTTTTTACATTTTAAAATCAAGTTTTATTGCATTTAAATGTAAAAAACCATTCCTAGCTCAAGGACATTTTACAAAAATAGGCAATAGACCTGATGTGGCCTTTAAGCCAAAGTCTATTAACCTCTGAAGCAACCATCACTGAAGAAAGTGATAGAGGAAATAGGAATATTACAGATTAAATTTAAAAGTGTGTTATATGGAAATGTTTTGTATGACTGCCCATGTTTAACATATATTAAATGGTTTGGCATTACAACAGGCATGGGGAGGAGGGGAGAAGAAGGGAGGAGGGAGAGATATAGGAATTCAAAATTAAAAAAAAAATGAATGTCAAAAATTTTTTTTACAGGTTTTGGGGAAAACAAAATATTTAATTAAAATAAAAAATAAAAAAGTGACAGATAAAGTTTTTTTCCCTCAAGAGAGATGGCTTTTAAATATTTACCAGCATACCTTGGACTTAAATAACTGGATATGGTAAGTTAGGTAGGGAGAGAGGAAAAGTTGAGGATATCTTCAAGGTGAAAAAGGTAATTGACTGGAAGGATGGTGTTGACCTCAACAAAAATTGGGATCATAACATCATAGTTCTAAAGCTAGAGGCTCGTACTTCTAACCCTCTCATTTTACCAATGAAGAAACTGAGTCCCATAAAGGTTAAACAACTTAACCAAAAAGCTTCAGAAGTGACTCAGTTTGGCATTGTGGCGGAGGGAGAAGTTTCATTTTAGTGTTGGTAGCTGTGCATTTGTTTTCAAAGAAGACTGATGACATGAGGAAGGTAATGTCTTGACTTTCTGGTGAATTAAGTGAGGCAGAGCTATGCAAAGTCAACTGCATCACTCTTTTGTTCACTCAGGAGATCTTCTCTAGGAAGAGGGCAGAATCAACAATGCTAAATGCTTCAGAGAGGTCAAGAAGGACAAAGACTGAAGAAAGTTTTTGGATTTAGCAATTGACATCTTTGGTAACTCTGGAAAGAGAAATTTCAGTTGGACAGATGAGGTCAGAAACCAGATTACAAGGGATTGAGAAATGAGTGAGAGGAAAGGAAGAGGAGGTAATAGAGTTTAGTTAAAGCGTTTTCTACTTGTTATAGTGAAAAGGAGAGAAAAAGGACAATAGTTTGGAAGGATGATGAGACCAAATGAAATTGTAAGGAAATGGGATTCTGTGTACATTTGTAAGCAGCAGGAAAAATCTGGAGAGAGGGTTTTACTCTCTCTTCTGGAGGAGAAGGGAGGGAATGGGATCAAGGGAATAAATAGAGAGCTTGGTTTGGAAGCTCCTTTTTCATGGGATTCAGAAAAAATGGAAAGAGTGAAGAATTAATTTCAAGGGGGTTTGAGGTATAGATTTGGGGAAAAGATCTACATTATTTTGGGTAGAGCACCCATAGAAAAGGACATACCCTATGTGGATGTAAGGGAGGGAAATAAAAGGAAAAAAAGATGTGTTGCCCAACTGACCAATTCTAATTGCCCCAGTGGGGCAACTTCTACTTCTACTTGCAGAAATTGTTGTTTGTTGTTTCTTCTTTGTTCTTGAAGATGACTATGAGATTAGGGAAGTAATGTCATACATGCAAATTAATTGGATTTAAGTAAGAGAGGGCTGTACCTCAATTTCTTCTTCAGAACCCCCTGGATCAAATGGTCAGATATAGATCAAAACAACTGGAGATGGCCCTACCATCATGGCTTAACTCTTTGAGAAAATCATCAACACAGTACCACCAACCATCCTCTCATTTACTTTTAAATGTGCCTTTTTCTGTGTCATCATTCTTCTTGACCTTTTTGCAACCTTTGACACTGTTGATTACCCCATTCTTCTGGATATTCTCTCTTCTCTAGTTTTTTGTGCTTAATTTTCCTGGTTCTCCTATCTGTCTGATTCTATTTTCTCAAATTGTTTTGCTGTATTTTCATCCAGGTCACATACAATAATGGTAAGTTCCTTCAGGCTCACTTCTGGGCTCTTATTGTCTTCTTTTATAATATCTCCCTTGGTGATCTCATCAACTCATGGGTTCAATAATCATCTCTATGTAGATGATTCCTAGTTCTATATATTCAGGTCTAACTACTCTCTGAGCTCCAATCTCAAGTCATTAACTAACTCTTAGAGATCTCAAATTGAATGTTAATATGGACAAATCAAAAGATGTCTAAAGTGAAACTCATTATCCTCCCACCCTCCTCTATTCCCACCAATACTTCTTGAATTTCTCTGTTACTGTCAAGGACATTATCATTTTTCTAGACACCCAGACTCACTGTTATACTCATCTCCTCATTCATTTTCATCTCACGTATCTATCTTCTTGTTTGACAATTTGAAAATTATCTTTTTGTTTCTACTATCAGATTATTTCTCATATGTATACCTCTTTCACAACTCACACAGCTACTACTACTCTGGCACAGGCTTTCACCATTTTTATACTTACACTTTCAAAGAAGCCTTCTGTTTGATCTTTTCACCTTTTCTCTCCCAAATCATTTTCTATTCAACTGTCAAAATCATTTTCTCAAAGTAAGTACAAATCATAAAATACTGTGTCATTCAATAAATTCAATTTATTTTTAAATTTTTTTCTCCAAGATAAAATATAATATCCTCTTTTTGGCACTTAAAATTCTTCACAATTCGTCTTTTCCCTACCTTTCCAATCTGCTTATATTTTACTTCCCATCATATACTCTCTAATCCAAGTGTCTTGGCTTTCTGGAAGATCCTCAAAAGTTCTATTGCACTTCCATACTTCATGCTTTTTCACTGACTGTCCCTAACAGAATTAGTGAAAGAAGTTTAAAGTATTCTCTGCCTGAGTGAGCACTAAAGTTAGATAATCAAAACTTGGAGTAGATCAAATCAACAATTTGGTAACTTACTTCAGCACTGTCCAATTGGGATCAGAAAATTTACATGATGGATAGTTTAGAACTGGGATTTGAAAAGGGATGAATGGCAATAAGACTAGGGAATAAGAGATCCAAGAGTAGAAAAAAAAGACAGTATTTATTTGAATTGAATATCTATGTCAAGATTTTGAAAATGGGAAAGTGAGGTCATGGTAGGTCTCACAAACTAGTAGAAAAGGAAGGGAAAAAGAAACTATAAAGGAAAAATGATCAAGAAATGTAGGAGTGAGAAATAGAGAAAGAAAAAAAATCTTTTTTCTTCTTTCCAAGTCTTTTCTAAAATCACTTAGGTGGAATTAAAAAATATTATTATTATTAAAGTGAATTTCATGCTTTCAGAAAGTCAAATAATTTTCACTTTAAAATATCCCTTTCTTCTCTGATATATACTGTAATAATTATGACAGAGGCTTTACCTTTGGAAATATAAATCCGAAGATCCTCTGTGAGGCAAGTCAAGGTTTTATATCTTTTCTTGGCTAGCTCAGGATAGTGAGAAGGATACTTTGAGGCTGATGCCTTAAGGAAATTAGGGTTAGAACTATCTTGGACTTTAATTGATACATTTAGGCTTCCTCTCCAATATCTCCTGTACTAGAATTAGCAAAAGTAGAAAGTTACCAGGATATAACATAGAAATCTAGAGTGAAAGTTGGATGGACTTCAGAAGATATCTGGTCCAAACTTGAGAAAATTACTTCATCTCTTTAGGCCTCATTTTCCTCATCTGGAAAATGAGAGGAATGGAGTATGTGGCTTCTTAGGTCCATTTCACCTCTGAATCAAATCTATGAATTTCTGATCTTGTGAAAAAGTTGGTTTTTTGGGGTTAGTATTTTGAGAAAAATCAACTCCTGAGATTTAGGATGAATGTGACTTGTGTATGACTTGGTTATGGAAAATTACTTCATCACTGGAGGTTCAGGACTTCTCTTGGGGGGTGCCTGTGTGTGAATGACTCATTAAGCTGTAACCTTATTAACTTTCAATAGAATGTAACAAGCCAATATTGAGGCTTCTCCAAAGCAGCCTTTGACCACCAAAAAACCACAGCATCTCTGTTCTCTCAGCCAGAGAAGGTAGAGTCAGATGACTCCAGAGAAAATGCCAGCTACCTCTTGCTGCAAGAGCAATAAAAATGGCCAAACCCCAAGACCATAGGAGTAACCTTAGAGTGCAAGGAGATTTCCTGCCCTGACCAGAGTCAACAGTCAGAAAATATCTTGGCTGCCCTTTTTATCACAATTCAGGAATGGAGGAGATGGTCAGAGCTAAATGAAGGAAAAGAAATACCTTAATGAGTACTATAAATAAGTCCATTCAAAAGTTTCACAGCAGTGTTGGGGGAACTGTGAATTCATTCAACCATTCTGGGAAAAAAAATTGGAACTATATTCTTACCAAGTAATATTTACTTTCCCCTTGACCTTCTGACAAGACCACAATTTGGGCATATGCCCTGAAGAGGTCAAAGACAGAATTTCTATACCATATATGTACTTTTATAGATATATGTTTTATAGTGGCAAACAATGTTGTAACAAAGTGGGTGGCCATTGACTTAGGAATGTTTGAACAAATTGTGGCATATAAACATAGTGGAATTGTAGTACTATAGGAAATGATAAATAAGAAGAATTCAGAGAAAACTGGGAAGACTTGGATGAACCATTGGAGAATGTAGTCAAGAGAGCCTGGAGAAGAGTTTGTATAATGATAACAATAATGCAAAAATAAATTAAATATATCAGTATTCTAAACAGTCTGGATTTTATAGGATCTGAAAGGAAAGCATACCTCAATCCTGTTGACAGAGAAGTAATAGACTATAGGTGTGAAGTGAAGCATAACTTGCTACATATATCTAGTCTATTAATATTTTTTTGCTTAGTTGTTCTTTGATATTAAAAAGGGTTTCATGTCAAGAAATTACTAGTGATGATAATGCTTAAAAATCTTTATTTAAAGAAGAAAAGAATTTGCACTAACTAGCTTTTCATAATTCCAAATGATTATGAAGAAATACTTAAATAATAAGCGTTAATATTCAGAAAATGGGCACACCATATTAAAAATAATATCTTGGTCATCTGCATCTTTTAAGAGTTTAAGTTAGATAACAATAAGAGTTTTTACCTTGAGTAAGTTCATGTTTTGGTGCTGTTATGTTTCTCCTTGATGAGCTTTAAGATTCAGTTTTTATAAGTTCTAAGTCCACATCCCAGTTTCCACTAACACTGCTAAGTTGGACCTTGTAGAGAAAGGTTTTCCCCTCAAGGTTTTAGGAGTACTCTTGAGGGTTTAGGGAAAATTTTTTAATATTATAAATTTTTGTCTCCAAGCTGGTACGGTTTTCTTAATGATTAATTGCCAATGCTTGGTACCCTAGCATAATTTAACCATTTTTCATCTGACATAAAAACACCTGGAGGTGGCTAATTCTCTCTTATATGACCATAGTTCTTGGAGAGAGTGGGTTTATCCTTAAAACATTTATTATATAGCTTTAGCCTCAGAAAATTTACTTCTAAATGGGACATTACAGATGGACAAAGTTGACCATTTGCTTTTAGGTTTTAGCATTTTGAGCCAATCTGATGAAAGTAAGGTTTACTCACTCCCCCTTCCCTTCCTTTTTCCCTTTCACAATAAAAGCTTTTTTTTTTTTTTTATTGACAGTAAAAGCTTTTTTTTTTTTTTTATTGACAGTAAAAGCTTTTTTTTTTTTTTTTTTTTTTTTTTGACATCTTTTATGGCAGATAATTTATTCCGTTACAACTCTCCCTTTTCCATTCTCCCAATATATTACTTTCTCACCTCTTAATATAAAATCTTTTAGATATTATCCCTTTATATTCAATTCACCCTGTGTCCTCTGTCTATACATATTCCTTATTGTCATAATAATGAGAAAGTTCTAATGAGTTATAGGTATCCTCCCATATAAGATGGCTCGCTCTATCACAAGTTTACTGGAATTGGCCTGAATTACCTCACTGTTGAAAATAAAAGCCATGTCCATCAGAATTGATTGTCACATAATTTTGTTGTTGCTATGTACAATGTTCTCTTGGTTCTACTCACTTGACTTAGCATGAGTTAATTTAAGTCTCTCCAAGTCTTTCTGAAATCATCCTGATTGTTTCTTAGAGAGAAATAATATTTCACAACATATACCATAGTTTATTCAATTATTCTCCAACTGATGGGCATTCGCTCAGTTTTTGCCACTACAAAAAGGGCTGCTACAAACATTTTTGCGATGTGGGTCCTTTTCCCTTTTTTTTTTTTTTTTAAATTTTTTATTTAATAATTACTTTATATTGACACTCGTTTCTGTTCCGATTTTTTTTTCCCCTCCCTCCCTCCACCCCCTCCCCTAGATGGCAAGCAGTCCTTTATATGTTGGATATGTTGCAGTATATCCTAGATACAATATATGTTTGCAGAACCGAACAGTTCTCTTGTTGCTTAGGGAGAATTGGATTCAGAAGGTATAAATAACCCGGGAAGAAAAACAAAAATGCAGATAGTTTACATTCGTTTCCCAGTGTTCTTTCTTTGGGTGTAGCTGCTTTTGTCCGTCATTTATCAATTGAAACTCAGGTCTCTTTGTCAAAGAAATCCACTTCCATCAAAATATGTCCTCATACAACATCGTTGTCGAAGTGTATAATGATCTCCTGGTTCTGCTCATTTCACTTAGCATCAGTTCATGTAAGTCTCGCCAGTCCTCTCTGTATTCATCCTGCTGGTCATTTCTTACAGAACAATAATATTCCATAACATTCATATACCACAATTTACCCAGCCATTCTCCAATTGATGGGCATCCATTCATTTTCCACTTTCTAGCCACTACAAACAGGGCTGCTACAAACATTTTGGCACATACAGGTCCCTTTCCCTTCTTTAGTATTTCTTTGGGATATAAGCCCAATAGAAACACTGCTGGATCAAAGGGTATGCACAATTTGATAATTTTTTGGGCATAATTCCAGATTGCTCTCTAGAATGGTTGGATTCGTTCACAACTCCACCAACAATGCATTAGTGTCCCAGTTTTCCCGCATCCCCTCCAACATTCATCATTATTTTTTCCTGTCATCTTAGCCAATCTGACAGGTGTGTAGTGGTATCTCAGAGTTGTCTTAATTTGCATTTCTCTGATCAATAATGATTTGGAACACTCTTTCATATGAGTGGTAATAGTTTCAATCTCATCCTCTGAAAATTGTCTGTTCATATCCTTTGACCATTTATCAATTGGAGAATGGCTTGATTTCTTATAAATTTGAGTCAGTTCTCTATATATTTTGGAAATGAGGCCTTTATCAGAACCTTTAACTGTGAAAATGTTTTCCCAGTTTGTTGCTTCCCTTCTAATCTTGTTTGCATTAGTTTTATTTGTACAAAGGCTTTTTAATTTGATGTAATCGAAATTTTCTATTCTGTGATCAGTAATGGTCTCTAGTTCATCTTTGGTCACAAATTTCTTTCTCCTCCACAAGTCTGAGAGATAAACTATTCTATGTTCCTCTAATTTATTTATAATCTCATTCTTTATGCCTAGGTCATAGACCCATTTTGATCTTATCTTGGTATATGGTGTTAAGTGTGGGTCCATGCCTAATTTCTGCCATACTAATTTCCAATTATCCCAGCAGTTTTTATCAAATAATGAATTCTTTTCCCAGAAGTTAGGGGCTTTGGGTTTGTCAAACACTAGATTGCTATAATTGACTATTCTGTCTTGTGAGCCTAGCCTTTTCCACTGATCCACTAATCTATTTCTTAGCCAATACCAAATGGTTTTGGTGACTGCTGCTTTATAATATAATTTTAGATCAGGTACAGCTAGGCCACCTTCATTTGATTTTTTTTTCATTAATTCCCTTGAGATTCTCGACTTTTTATTGTTCCATATGAATTTTGTTGTTATTTTTTCTAGATCAATAAAATATTTTCTTGGAAGTCTGATTGGTATAGCACTAAATAAATAGATTAGTTTAGGGAGTATTGTCATCTTTATTATGTTCACTCGGCCGATCCAAGAGCACTTAATATTTTTCCAATTATTTAAGTCTGACTTTATTTGTGTGGAGACTTTTTTATAATTTTGCTCATATAGTTCCTGACTTTCCTTTGGTAGATAGATTCCCAAATATTTTATGGTATCAACAGTTATTCTGAATGGAATTTCTCTTTGTATCTCTTGCTGTTGGGTTTTGTTGGTGATGTATAAAAATGCTGAGGATTTATGGGGATTTATTTTGTAGCCAGCTACTTTGCTAAAATTATGAATTATTTCCAATAGCTTTTTGGTAGAATCTCTGGGGTTCTCTAGGTATACCATCATATCATCTGCAAAGAGTGATAGTTTGGTTTCCTCATTGCCTACTCTAATTCCTTTAATATCTTTCTCGACTCTTATTGCCAAGGCTAGTGTTTCTAATACGATATTAAATAATAATGGTGATAGTGGGCAACCTTGCTTCACTCCAGATCTTACTGGGAAAGGTTCCAGTTTTTCCCCATTGCATATGATGCTTACTGATGGTTTTAAATATATGCTCCTGACTATTTTAAGGAAAAGTCCATTTATTCCTATGCTCTGAAGTGTTTTTATTAGGAATGGATGTTGGATTTTATCAAATGCTTTTTCTGCATCTATTGAGATGATCATGTGGTTTTTGTTTGTTTGGTTATTGATATAGTCAATTATGCTAATAGTTTTCCTAATATTGAACCAGCCCTGCATTCCTGGTATAAATCCTACTTGGTCATAGTGTATTATCCTGGTGACAATTTTCTGTAATCTTTTTGCTAATATTTTATTTAAGATTTTAGCATCAATATTCATTAGGGAGATTGGTCTATAATTTTCTTTCTCTGTTTTCAGCCTACCTGGTTTAGGTATCAGTACCATGTCTGTGTCATAAAAGGAGTTTGGTAGGACTCCTTCAATCCCTATTTTTTCAAATAGTTTATATAACATTGGAGTTAATTGTTCTTTAAATGTTTGGTAGAATTCACATGTAAATCCATCTGGTCCTGGGGATTTTTTCTTAGGGAGTTGATTGATAGTTTGTTCTATTTCTTTTTCTGAGATGGGACTGTTTAGGATATTTACTTCTTCCTCTGTTAGTTTGGGCAAGCTGTATTTTTGGAGGTATTTTTCTATTTCATTTAAGTTGTCGAATTTATTGGCATAAAGTTGGGCAAAGTAACTCCTAATTATTGCTCTAATTTCCTCTTCGTTAGTGGTGAGTTCTCCCTTTTCATTTTTAAGACTAACAATTTGATTTTCCTCTTTCCTTTTTTTAATCAGATTTACTAAGGGTTTGTCTATTTTGTTGGTTTTTTCATAGAACCAACTCTTAGTTTTATTAATCAATTCAATAGTTTTTTTACTTTCAATTTTATTGATCTCACCTTTTATTTTTAAAATTTCAAGTTTAGTGTTTGACTGGGGGTTTTTAATTTGTTCCTTTTCTAGCATTTTTAATTGCAAACCCAATTCATTGACCTTCTCTTTCTCTATTTTATACAAATAGGCCTCTAGAGATATGAAATTTCCCCTTATTACCGCTTTGGCTGCATCCCATACATTTTGGTATGATGTCTCATTATTATCGTTTTCTTGGGTGAAGTTATTAATTATGTCTATGATTTGCTGTTTCACCCAATCATTCTTTAGTATGAGATTATTTAGTTTCCAATTATTTTTTGGTCTACTTCCCCCTGCTTTTTTGTTGAATGTAATTTTCATTGCATCGTGGTCTGAAAAGGATGCATTTACTATTTCTGCCTTACTACATTTGAGTTTGAGGTTTTTATGTCCTAATATATGGTCAATTTTTGTATAGGTTCCATGAACTGCTGAAAAGAAAGTGTATTCCTTTCTGTCTCCATTACATTTTCTCCAGAGATCTATCATATCTAACTTTTCTAGTATTCTATTTACCTCTTTGACTTCTTTCTTATTTATTTTGTGGTTTGATTTATCTAATTCTGAGAGTGCAAGGTTGAGATCTCCCACTATTATAGTTTTACTGTCTATTTCTTCTTGCAGCTCTCTTAGTTTCTCTTTTAAGAATTTAGATGCTACCCCACTTGGTGCATATATGTTTAATATAGATAGTGCTTCATTATCCATGCTACCCTTTAGCAAGATATAGTGTCCTTCCTTATCTCTTTTAATTAGATCAATTTTTGCTTTAGCTTGATCTGAGATCAGGATGGCTACCCCTGCTTTTTTGACTTCACCTGAAGCATAGTAGATTTTGCTCCAACCTTTTACCTTTAACCTGCATGTATCTCCCCGCTTCAGGTGTGTTTCCTGTAAACAACATATTGTAGGATTCTGGCTTTTAATCCATTCTGCTAACCGCTTCCTCTTTATGGGGGAGTTTACCCCGTTCACGTTTATGGTTAGAATGACCAATTCTGTATTACTTGCCATCTTGTTAACCCCGGTTTATGCTTTCCTCCCTTCTTTCCCCTTTCCCCCCCTTCCCAGTATTAAGCTTGTGAGCACCACTTGCTTCTCACAGCCCTCCCTTTTTAGTATCCCTCCCCCCCCCTTAGAGTTCCTCCCCCTATCTTACCCCTTTCCCTCCCAGTTCCCGTATTCCCTTCCCCTTAGCTTATTCCTTCCCTTTTCACTTTTCCCTTCTCACTTTTCAATGAGATGGGAGAAGTTTCACCATAGATTGAATATGTCTTAAGATTTTTCACTTAAAGCCAATTCTGAAGGCAGTAAGATACCCACTATATTCATCCCCCTCCATTCTTTCTCTCAGATATAATAGGTTTCCTATGCCTCTTCATGAGATGTACTACCCCCACTTTACCCTTTTTCTGGTACAATGTCCTTTCCACAACAATTTCTAGAACAAGGTATACATGTATTCTTTATACATCTATATAGTCAAAATATAGTTCCCAAGATTAATCTTTACCTTTTTAGATTTCTCTTGAGTTCTATATTTGTAGATCAAACTTTTTGTTAAGTTCTGGTTTTTTCATCAGAAATAGATGAAATTCGCTTACTTCGTTGAATGTCCATCTTCTTCCCTGGAAAAAGATGCTCATTCTCGCTGGGTAAGTTATTTTTGGTTGCATACCAAGTTCCTTAGCCTTTCGGAATATCATATTCCAGGCCCTTCGATCTTTTAATGTGGATGCTGCCAGATCCTGGGTGATCCTTATTGTGGCTCCTTGATACTTGAATTGGGTTTTTCTAGCTGCTTGCAATATTTTTTCCTTCATCTGAGGGTTCTGGCATTTGACCACTATATTCCTTGGTGTTTTGATTTTAGGATCCCTTTCAGTGGGTGATCGATGAATCCTTTCAATGTTTATTTTTTCCTCTGTTCCTATGACTTCTGGGCAGTTCTCTTTGATAATTTCCTGGAAAATAGTGTCCAGGCTCTTTTTTTCATCATGTTTTTCTGGGAGTCCAATGATTCTCAGATTGTCCCTCCTGGATCTGTTTTCCAGGTCTGTTGTCTTCCCCAGAAGGTATTTCACATTTTTCTCCATTGTTTGATTTTTTTGGATTTGCTTGACTGATTCTTCTTGTCTCCTCGAGTCATTCAATTCCACTTGTTCAATTCTGATTTTCAGTGAAGTATTCTCTTCACTCACTTTTTTAAAATCTTTTTCTAATTGTCCAATTGAGTTCTTTTGTTCTGTGGAATTTTTTTCCATTTTGCCAATTTTGTTTTTCAGAGAGCTGTTTTCTGTTTCCAGTTCACTAATCCTATTTTTCAAGGATTTTACTTCTTTATCCACTCTCTCTTTAACTGACTTCTCCAGGCTCTTTTGCCAAGCCTCCCTCTCCTTTTCCCATTTTTCTTCTAGCTCCCTTGTGAGAGCCTTTTTAATCACTTCTATGAGGTTCATCTGTGCTGAGGAACAGATGCTCTCCTCCTTTGGGGATTCACCTGGGGACTGTCTGTTTTTAGTCTCCTCAGGATTTAGAGTCTGCTCTCTATCTGTATAGAAGCTGTCAAGGGTTAAAGTCCTCTTCAGCTTCTTGCTCATTCTGTCTATTAATCAGAGACAAACTACCAAAGAAAAACAGAAAAAACTGGAGTCTTTCTTTGGGGGGGGGGGGGGCTGGGTGTGTTATCGAGCTTCCTCTACAGACTGCAGGGGGCAGCAGTGAGGCACTAGCAGGACTGTGCTGCGCCTGCGCTCTGAGATCCCAAAGCGTGCTGAGTCACTGTGGGGGGGAACGGGGGGCGGCCAGGTCCTGAGAGACTCCAGCTGTTTGGGGTTGTATTCTTCAGCCCCGGTGTTTTTAGCTTCTCTGCTGGGCTGCTGACTTGCTGCAGGTTCCAAACCTGTAGCGAAGCTCTCCCCGCAGAGACGGCTGCGATCACTCCCCACCCCCTCTCCAGTCTGCTCCCGTGCTCTCACTGCCGCTGCCCGCCGCCTGCGCCCGATCTAAAACCGCCCCAGCCCTCCAGTAAAGACAGACCTTTCTTGGCAGATCTCAAGGATGGCTTCTCTTGGTAACTATATGTGGGTTTTTTTCAGTCAAGCATTGATTCAGAGGCTTGTAATGAAATGGATAGTGAGAGAAAGCGTGGAGCTTATGCAGCTGTGAGCCTCCTCTCCGCCATCTTAACCGGAAGTCCAAGATACTGATTACCCCTTTTCCCTTTTTTATGATCTCTTTGGGATACAGGCCCAGTAAAAATACTTTTGGTTCAAAGGTATGCGCAGTTTGATAGTCTTTTGGACATAATTCCATATTGCTCTTGAATGGTTGGATTAAATTCACAACTCCACCAACAAGTATTTGTGTCCCAGTTTTCCCACATCTTCTCCATCATTTATCACTTCTTGATAGTTTCTTGAAAGATGATGTTTAGGCTTTTTTTTTGATCATAGTTTTGATCATGATTTTGACCAATAATTTTAAAATTGTTTCTCATGGATCTATTTCCCAGGTCAGTTGTTTTTTTTTGATGAGATTTTCATAGTTTTCTATTTTTTTAAATTCTTTTGGTTTTGTTTGATTGTTTCTTGATTTTTCATAAAATCATTAGCTTTCATTTACTCAATTTTAATTTTCAAGGAATCATTTTTCTTGGGGAACTTTTTTGTACTTTTTTTTTTTTACCATTTGGCCAATTTTGCTTTTTAAGACATTCTTGTCATTAGTTTTTTGTATTTCCTTTTGCATCATTTTAAATTCTCTTCATAATTTTTCTATCTCTTTTACTTTATTTTCAAAAATCCTTTTCAGCTCTCCCATGATCTGAGACAAATTTTCATTTTTCTTGGAAGCTTTGGATATTTGTCTTTGTTATGATGTTTTGAGTGTGTATTTTGATCTTCCTTGTCACCACAGTAACTTTCTATGGTCAGAATCTTTTTCTGTCATCTACTCATTTCCCCAATCTATTGCTCACTTATGACTTTCTATTAAAGTAGGGCTCCATTTTCAGGATTGAGGGTGCAATGTCCCAAGCTGTTTTCAGAGATCTTTCTAGAGGTCTTACTGTAAGCACTCTTTTCTGGAAGTATCCTCACTCCACTGTGACTGTAAATTCTAGTGTTCTAAAGCAAGAGTTCTTCTTAAGTGCTAGTAATGAGACTTCCTGACAGCTGAGACCCCTGGCAGCTGCTGTTGATATGGCTGTTAATGCCCACTTCTGGTTTATTAGTTTCCTTCTCACCCTACTAGCATAATGGAACGGCAGATGACTTTTCAAGCCATCTTTAGTGTCTCTGGACTGAGAGGTCTAGAAATTTCCAATATTGAGGTTGATTTAGAGACCCAAAGCCTGTTTCTGCTTTGCTAGTGTTGGGATAGAGGCTGGAGCCAGGGCTGGAACTGTATGCTGGATTCCCAACCTGGTGGCCACAGATCTTTCCTGCTGGCCTTCTAAGTTGTGTTTGGCTGTGAAATGTTTCACTCTGTCTTCTTAAAGGTCTGAAACTCTAAAATTTGTTGAAAATCATTATTTAAAGGAATTTGGAGATGTTTGGGGGAGAGCTGGTGAGCCCCCATCTTTTTCTGCCATCTTAGCTTTGCCCTATGGTTTTATTTTATTTTATTTTATTTTTATTATTGATGCTCAGGTTTTTTATTTTGTTAATGTGTGATTGGAAATATGTGATTTCCTCCCAGGACTGCTTTAGCTACATCCTAGAAATTTTAGTATGCCTTTTTAAAATCATTATCATTTTCTTTTATATAAGTATTAATTGTTGCTATGATTTGTTCTTTGACACATTCATTAATTAAGATTTCATTGTCTTCATTTGAGTCTGTATTTTTTATTTGTAATCATCAAACCAATTTTTATTCTTATTATATCATGATCTGCAAAAGATAAATGGACTATTTCTGCCTTCTTACATTTGTTTGCAATATCTTTGTGCCTTAGTATATGGTCAATTTTCATAAAACTTCCATATTGTGCAGAGAAATACACACACACACACACACACACACACATGCACACACACTTTTGCTGTCCTATTTAGCAGATGCCATACATCTTTTAACTTTAGTTTTTCTAGAAGTTTATTCATTTCCAAATATTTCATCTTGTTTGTTTATTTTCCTATTAAACTTCTAAAATTGATCAGAGGAATATTGAAATATCCTGACAGTATTGTATTACTGCCTAGATCTTCATGAAGCTCAGATAATATTTTCTTTATGAATTTGATGCTAAGGAATATAATCTTATTACTAATATTGCTTTGCTGTCTATGGATTCTTTATGCCTTTTTTTTTTTTTTGAATGTTTGTTTTTGCTTTGTCAGCATGAAGGCAAATCCTGCTTCGTTGTATTCACTTGATGCATAGTAAATTTGTTCCATCTTATACTTTTTATTTTGTGTATCTTTAAAAAAAAGTGTGTATTTTTTTTTTCTGAGGTGATTGGGGTTAAGTGATTTGCCCAGCTAGTCACACAGCTAGTCACACAGCTAGGAAGTGTTAAGTGTCTGAGGCCAGATTTGAAACCAGGCCCTCCTGACTTCAGGGCTGGCACGCTACCAACTGCACCATCTAGCTACCCCAAAAATGTTTCTTTTAAGCAACATATGTATTTATTTTTTTTTATCCACTCTGTCACTCCTTTTCCATTTATTGACTTGTTTAATCAGTTACATTTATAATAAAGCTAGGAATTAGGTTTATATTTTTCTACTTGTCCCCCAAATTGTTTTTTTCCAGTTATGCATTTTCCATGTTCTACTGTAACCATATGGTGTTACTTTAATTACTGTACTTTATCATTATTTTTTGAAGTGGCCTTGTTCCCCCAGGCTCTCTTCCTCTTTATCTCAATTGTTATGGGAGCAACCTGCTGGTGGCTGCTGGGGTTCTAATTTTGACCAGCAGAATAGATCCCTTCATGTGAGAGAATGATAACAATACAAGGAGACTGAGAGGCAGTTGCATTCTCTGACCTCTCTCCTCTTCCCTCTTGCCTTCAATTTATTTCATTTCCAATTCACAAGCAACATCTGCTCAGTAAAGGCTGATTTGCAATTCCTTCAAGTGTGTTATGATTCACAGCTGTGGGGGCTTTCAGAGAACCAATCCTAATTTACAGTTAATGGTGCAATTCCTTAACTTTCTTAAAAGGAATTGTAACCCTTTCCAGGCTTTCTGGATTTTGCATCTAGGCATGGTCCTTACCACTCAATCTCCTGTTTTGTTTTACTGTCCCTTTCCCTGTGGGGTATTTGGGGGGTTTTTTGGTTCCCTTTTCTCCCCAGCTTTGACTTAGTTATTATTTATTCCTCTTCTTTTTTCCCTTTCAGTCATGTAGATTGCACTTTCCTCTCCTCCCTTTAAATTAGTCTTGTTCATTGGCTTTTTAATTTTGGGATTTCTTTAAGTCTCATTTTCAACCATCTTTTTAAAAAATTTATACCCTTATCCTGTGATTCATGACTTCCAAAATTATCTTCTCTCTTTTATTTTTTTTTTCTATATTCCTCATTTAATCAAAGTTTCCAAGGTATTCTTTCCAGCCTCTCCACTCTAGGAGCTTTCTGCTCTTCTCATCAGACCTTGCCTGATGACTCTTTTTTCAATTGAGTTCCACTCCTTAAACAATAGCAATTATTGCAGATGTCAGAAAGGAGTGCTCTAAGGTAAGGTCATTGTCTTGTTCCTGATTATGGAACCCATTAGTGATCCATATACTACTCTATTTTGCCTCCATAGTGCTTAGCACAATACCTGGCAAGTACTTAATTATGCTTGTCCACTTGACCTTACCCTGATGGGATGGGCAGAATAGGGAAAGTTTAGATGGATCTTGATGTAGATGGGAAAATGCAGTCAATGCTAATGCTTTAGAATGTGTTGAGTTAGAAGCCATGATAGGAGACATGGGCCATTGTATGAAGGAAGTTTGGGAAGAGAGGAGAAAGCAAGGCAGGGGAGACAGAGGGGGTTGGATAAGAGAGAGAGAGGAGAGAGAGAACTACTCTCCACTGTTGCAGAGGTACAGAGATGTGATTGATATAAATAAATGTCCTAAAACATACATACAATTGGAAACTATGAGACTGTCAGAGAAGAAAATACTTGAAGATCTTGGCTGATGCTGTTAGCTGGCATAGCTAGGGAGAGTAAAAATCATTTCAAATCATAACTCTTGTTGATGAATGTATTTGCTACTTTGACCTAGTGTAAGGAAAATAAACAAATAAACCTGAATAAATGAACCTCTTGGTTTATTCTAACATTGCAAAAAGGGGAAATAGTGCTAGAAGATGATTAGAAAGGTATTTTTAATATGTATCTAACATGTTTTAATGTTTACTAAAATCTTTTGACCATATGTTTTTCTTGCCTAATTACATAGTTTAGCTATGAACAGGCTGAAGATATTTGTGAACAATGTTTAGTATCAAAGAGCAAGAAGAACACGAGAATGAGTAGGACAGCTGAGAGTGATAGGCTGTTACATTCCCCTCATTGTTTTTTATGGAGTGGGGCAGTCAATTACATGACTTTTCTCATATATCTTTGTCCTTTCCCTTAATAGGAAACTTGTGTTTGTGTTTTGTGCTTATTCCTTAAGGACCTTTTCTCTCCTTGCTTACCTTCTCTTACCCCCATAGCCTTGTATCCTAAGGAATCTAAATAGAGGCTTCTGAATAAGGGATTTTGTTTCCCCTAGGAAGTACTGATTCATGAGTTCCCTAGTTTATTTGTGTCAGTTGCAGCCACCTTTTAATCAGATATTTTCTGTGCATTCATAAAAGCATTAAAATGTTATGATGGTCTATTAGTAAATATAATTCTGTACAGAGGGTTCTGAGAAGTGTCAAAATAAACAAGAAAAAGGTCTTAAATACATGAATAAACCCCACAGCTAATAAAATACACATTTACCAGACAAATAGTTGGAAGGACTCATCTGGTTTGTATATTGTTATTTGATATTTGTCCAAAGCAACAGCTTATTTTTTCTTCTCCACTGTCTTAAAAGCAAGAAAGTAGGTGAGAGCTATAGGACATATAAAATAATCTGTCCTCATAAAGGGTTAATATGGACAAGAGAAAAACAGTCCATTAAGTCTCAAAAAGCCTCTGCCTTTGGGTAGGGTTTAAAGGTGACTGCTAATTTCCTCTATCCCTTGTGGTATTCCATTGCTTAATTTATAGAGTTGTTTTTGTTTAGAGTGTTTGGTTTTCTTATAGCAGCTGAATATGAAACAAAACAAAATAAAAATACTACCCAAACACTAACCATGTGTCTGGTGTGAATGACAGGATGTAAGAAATTAATGCTGTTTTCTACATCTAAATACTATACAAGTTTAGTTAGAATAACTTTATCTCCTCTGAAGTTTACTACTGATTAACTACTTTATTAAGTGGTATGCAGATGCTGGTCTGTAAACCTCAAAATGATACAATATATATTCTAAAGATTAAAAACTTTTATCTGTGTTTTCACTCATCAATACATATTCTTTAGGGTCCAATTTTTTTTTTTTTGAATTTTTTGTTTTTTGATCACAACTAATTTCCTAGTATAGCCTTTCCACCCTCTTCACTAAATAAAACTTAAGGACTATTTTAGGAATCGTGGTCCCATTTTACCAATTCAACTTTCTATCCCATTACCTTTCAGTAACTGAAAGCTAATCTTTTCATCATCCTTTTAATAACACATAGTGCCCAGCTCCCTGAGGATATGAAATATATTTTGAATTTCTTTTCTAGTCTACATAGTGTCTAGCAGAGTACTAGGCAAATGACAAGGATTCAGCACTTGAGAAATATAAGCTCATTCCTGTCTTTTTTCTCCAGCTAAGAAGGCTTTGGATTTGTCCAAATCCAAATTCTTCAAGGGCCAAATCGGATCCCACTTTTCCCCTGAGGTCTTTGATTACATACCAGATTCTCCTTCTTCAGATCTCCAAGTGCACTTATTGTCAATACTTATTGTATTATGTCATCAGTATCTTTTCCCCCAAGACTCTTAGAGAGCAAAGGGAATGTCTTACATATGCCTCACAATCTCTAGCAGAGTCCTAGGCAAAGAGATACTGTGCTGCATTTGAGATAGAAGATAGGATTGAGCATGGGATTGGGGAATTGATGCTTTGTCACAAGAACCTTACAATCCTTTAGCTTATTAGAAATTTTAGCTCTTACCAAATGGTCCATGATAGTTTCATCCCAAATAAGTTTATCCTCAGCCCACAGTCTCTCTAGCAGCCTTTAAGAATGCAATACATGACATTTTTCTTAGATAATTTTGTGCCACTTGTCCTAGGTTCAATTTATATAACTTAGGTACAGCACTTAATAGTTACAGTTCTGAGGAATACCAAGTTCACTTATGTCCAATTGCCAGTTGGAAACTAGATTAAAATGTACTCTCTTTAATCAAATAATTTCAACTAAAACATGTTATATATGGATAGCTCTTTATAATTTTCCAAGATTTTTCACATATTTCACAAATTTGCCTGGTTCATTCTTAGGGCAATGATGTGAGATAGGATATTTTACTGATGAGGAAACTCAAGCCAAGTGATTTGATTAAGCTTATATGGTTAATAAGTGATGGAGAATGTATTAGAACTTAGACTTTCTAAGTCCTAGGCTTTTCTCTTTTCCCTACAAGAAATTCTGGTACATATATGGCATTTTACTAAATATTGTACAGTGATTTCAAAGGCAGAGTTCTGGCTCCTAGGAGATTGAAGTCATATTTAGTATTTCATGCTATTGTTATGATCATATTTTAGTTCTACATTTGACATGGACATTTAAAAATAAATCAATAGTTATATTTAGGTAATGAAATAATTGCAAAAGGTTTTAAAATGTTTTATTGTGAAAGGCAAGTGGTCTACTGCTCAGTGACATCTGATGAAAACATAAAGTGAAAGCCTTAATTGAAGTAATTGATTAATGTCCTTATGGTATCTATTATGTTAAGTTAAAAAAATCAAGGATTTTCAACCAAAAATTATGTCTGGTTTGTAAAATATTCTGCTTTCTATCATTAATGGATGTTTTGGGAAACTTTTTTTCCTTCTTCCTGCACTTTTCAAATATCAAGATTTATGTTCACTTCATGGCAGTATTATTGCAACATTAATTACTTGCCTATAGGCAGCAATCATCCCTTACTTTGCTGTAATGAAATATGATCTCAAACCTCTTTGTCAACATGATTTTTGCATAAATGCTAATTTTATTTTGCATACAAGGACTATGAAAGAATTACAATGTACCTATACACCTAAGTGCCTCTAAGTAACATCATAGAGAAAAGCGCTTTATAATTTTAAAAAATAGTCTGATTTTATTGCTTCATTTTATTTTGAATTGTTTCCCCAATTTAATGTCCTGAAAATTATTCTCAGCATCATTGAGTGTGGATGTAAAGATATTTATTTCAATTCTGATATGTGTTTTTCATAAATAAAGTTTGATACATGCCTGAAAAGATAATTAGGAAGGCATACAATGAGTCCAATTTTTAGAAAATGAAGACTCAAGATGACAGAGAAAAGATAGGAACTCTTCTGAGTTCTTCACAAAATTTCTTCTAAAACTTTAAATAGTGCTTCAAAACAAATTCTAGAGGGACAAAACCCATAAAAGGATGGGGGTGAAACAATTTCAAGCTCCAATGAAGTGTGTGTCAGTGCAGACTAGAGCCCAGCAAATCAGAAGCAGGTCTTGGGGACTACTGACTCATTGGGAACAGTCATGCTTTTTAAAAGACTTTTGAGCCCAAAAGTCATATTGTAAGGAAATCAGACAACTGGTCAAAACATTACAGAGATCCCTTTGCTCACACTAAGGGTAGGACTCTGTTGCATTGTCTGTATCTGAATTTGAGTCACAGTCCTGGATTTCAGTTCTAGGACAAGGAGGAGTTCTAGCACACTAGAGTTTGTGGCCACAGGAGAGTTGAGCAGTTCCAGGCTGGAAGAGAATGCTTGTGATTACTAAAAGACCAGAGCACGCGCCAAGAGAGTAGTAAACACACCTTTCCCTAGACCATATCATCCTAGAATAACAACAAGTTTACAGATCCCCAGAACTATTTCTGAAAACAACTGCAAAAAACCTTGAAGTAAGCTTAGCCAATGCCTTTTCTGTTCAGGAATCAAAACCTCATTGTAGCATCTTAAAGTTAAAAATCAAGAAATAGGCTGGAAAAATCAGCAAACAGCTAAAAGTCACTATAGTGACAGGGAAGATCAAGACAAACTCAGAATAAAGCAACACAATCAAAACTCCCACATACAAACCTCTGAGAATAATATAAATTAGTCTCAGGCCAAGGGAGCTCTCCAAAAGGATTTTAAAAATTAAGAGAGGTAGAGGCAAATTTGAGAAGAGATATTAGAACAATGCAATCAAATTATTGAAAAAAAAAACAGCCAACAGCTTAGAAAGAAAGTGATATTGAAGAAAATAACATTTTAAAATACAGAATAGACCAAATGGTAGAAGAGGCACAAAAAATCCTGCTTTGAAAAAGAAAAGAATCTTTTAAAAAGAAGTGGCCAAATAGAAAAAGGAAGTGCAAAAACTCACTGAAAAAAATTATTCTTTAAAAATGAAAACTGGGCAAATGGAAATTAACAACTTTATGGAACAGCAAAAAATAATAAAACAAAATCAAAAAGATGAAAAAATAGAAGAAAATGTGAAATATCTCATTGGAAAAAACAAGTTTGATAAAAGATAATTTAGAAATTATTGGACTATGTGAAAAACATGATCAAAAGAGTCTACCTATAATTTTCCAAGAAATTGTGATAGAAAACTGGCCTGATATTCTGGAATCAGAGAGAAAAATAGAAATAGAAAGAATCTACCAATGTTCTCCTGAAAGAGATCACAAAATGAAAACTACCAAGAATATTATAGCCAGAGCTCCCAGCTAAAGGAGAAAATATTGTAAGCAATCAAAAAGAAACAATTTAAATATTATGGAGCCATAGTCAGGATCAATTAAATTCTAGCAGTTTCAACATTAAAGAATAAAAGAGTTTGAGATATGGTATTCCAGAGAAAGGAATTAGGATTACAATAAAAAATTACCTACCCAGCAAAGCTGAGTATAATTCTTCAGGGGAAAAAATGAGTATTCAGTGAAATAGAGGACTTTCAAGCATACCTGATGTAAAGACCAGAGCTGAATAGAAATTTTAATTTCAAATACAAAACTCAAAAGAAGCTTAAAAAGATAAACAAGAAAGAGAAATCATGAGGAATTCACTAAGATTTAACTGTTTACATTCCTACATGGGAAAATGATACTGATAACTACTTAAATTTTTTCCATTATTAGGGCAGTTTGAAGGACTGTGCACTGGAAATAGGTGTGAGTTCAATATGATGGGATGATTATGTAAAAAAATAAAATTATGGGGAAAGAAAGAGTAATATATTGTGAGAAGAGGAAAAAGAAAGGTGGATTAAGGTAAGTTAGCTGATACAAGAAAGGAGCAAAACCAGGCTTTTACAGTGGAAGGGTAAGATTGGGGAAATAAGAGAGGAACATGTAAATGCTACTTTCATTGTAATTGGCTCAAAAAGGGAACAACACACTCAGTTTACTATATGTCTATTTTATTAAACATAAATGTAAGAGGGTATGGGTGGGGTGACAGAAGGGAAGATAGGTTGGGGATGATAAAAGTCAGAAGCAAAACACTTTTGAAGAGGGATAGGGGGAAGGTTAAGAGTAAAATAAATGAGGGGGGATTTGATGGAATAAAATACATAATAATTATAACTTTGAAAAATTTTGTACCAAATTTTTCTGATAAAGGTCCCATTTCTCAAATACATAGAGAACTGAGTCAGAGAAATGACATTTAATAGAAATGAGTCATTTCTCAATTTATAAATAATTAAATGATATAAATAGGCAGTTTTCAGATAAGTAATCAAAACCATCTATAATCATATAAAATGCTATAAATCACTATTGATGAGAAAAAGAAAAATTAAAACAACTCTGAGGGATCATCCTTCACCTAAAAGATTGACTACTCTGACAGAAAAGGAAAATGACAAATGTTGGAAGGGATGTAGGAAAAATAAAACTAATTAGTACACTAATGCATTGTTGATGAAATTGCACATTTATAGAGTAATTCAGAGATATTTTCAAAGAGCTATAAAGCCATGCATACTCTTTGACCAAGCAATGGTCAAAGAGAAAATACAAACAAGGAAAAGAACCTATATGTACAAAAATATTTATATCAGTTTTTTATGTGGTATCAAGGAATTGGAAATTGAGGGAGTGGTGATGTATTGTGGGAATAACTAAACAAGTTGTTGTATATGATTGTGATGGAATTCTATTGTGCTATAAAAAATGACAAGCAGGATGCTTTCAGAAAAAACTTGAAAAGACTTACATAAACTAATGAAAAGTGAAATGAGCAGAACCAGAAGAAAAATGCATACATTAACAGCAATATTGTATGATGATCAGCTGTGAATGACTTAGCAATATATTCTCAACAATACTATTATATGATAATTTTGAAGGACTTATAATGAAGAATATTATGATGAAGAACTGATGAAATCCCCATGCAGATTGAAGCATATTTTTTCTTTACTGATTTTTAAAAAAATCTTTTCTTTTGCAATATATCTAACATGGAAATGTTTTGCATAGCTGTATAAGTATAATGTAAAAAAAAGGAAAATAAAGTATGTTAGAAAAGTATCTAGTTTTTGAATTTAAATTAAATTAAACACATATTTATTAGGCATCGAATATGTGCAAGGTACTATGCTAGGCATTGAATATATCAAGAGAAAAATAAGTCCTCATCTTCAAGAGATTTATATTGTAAAGGGGAGATAACACAAGCCTACCAATATACATATATGATATATACATGGATAGTGGTGAGAACTTTGATTTTATTGCTAAAAGGAATATCTTGAGGGAATTATCCTTCCCTGCTAGTCTAAAATTTCTCTACCATTTACAATTCTAAAGAATTATTCTATAACATTAAGAGGTGAAATAAGTTTTTCAGGGACCTATAGTATGTCAGAAGTGTAGCTTACCTTCAGATCTTCTTGAGTCCAAGGCTAGATCTCTATCCATTATGATTTAGTAACCAAATAAGATAATATTTGTAAAGTCTTAGTAAAATGCATGGCATTTATGTGCTTAATGAATGACTGTTTCCGTTTTTTTTTTTTTTTTAGAATAATATCTCGAAAGCAAATATGAAAATAAGAAGCTCGTCACCCAACGGATTTGGCAGCTTTTGGACAATGACATTTTGTGACTGAGAAAAGGGGTTATGGATTCTGAGAGGTACAGACCCTAAGAGCCTCAAATGTAGTGCTACATTTGAGAGATATTTCATGAATACTTTTCAAAGAAAAAAAGGACTTCTGGTGCCATGAGTTCTAAATTATACCATATATATTCTAAGTATGAACCTATTTTTCTCATAGACTCATTTCATATTTGTGGCAGTATATCTTAGACTTTTGGAGATTGGGGGAAATATAGTTTTTATATCTATTACACTTGTTATTGGCAACTAAGTGGCACAGATTACTTGTTTTGGAATTAACAAGACTCATTTCCATGAGTTCAAGTCTGGTCTCAGACTTTTACTAGCTGGGTAACCCCTGGGCAAGTCACTTAAAAATGAGAGTGAAGGAAATGACAAACCACCTCAGTATCTTTGCCAGATAGGATTAAAACAACTAAACAACGATGTACTTCATATTCCTTTTTAGTAAATGCCTTTAGCAAAATCTAAGTAAGACTACTCACTTATTGTTAATTAAATCACACTGATGATAGTTTAGGAGCTTCAATATTAAAAATAAACTTACATAAACTGATGCTGACTGAAGTGAGTAGAGCCAAGCAAATATTGTACACAGTAACAACAAAATTATGTGATGATCAACTGTGATGGGCTTGACACTTTTCAACAATGAGATGATTCAAGGCAATTCCAATAGAGTTGGGATGGAAAATTCCATCCACATCCAAGGAAAGATCCACATTTGGAGACCGAATGTGGGTTGAAACATAGTGTTTTCATCTTTTTCTTGTTGTTTGCTTGATTTTTTTTTCTTTTCCTCTTTTGATCTCATTTGAAATATGTTTAAAAGAATTGCATATATTTAATCTGAGTCAGATTGCTTACTATCTTGGGGAAGGAGGAAGGTAAAAGATGGAGGGAGAAAAAATTTGACCATAAACTTTTACAAAAATGAGTGTTGGAAACTATATTTACACATATTTGGAAAAAATATTATTAAAGCATAAAAAAGAGAAAGCACTCCCTTGTCCATTAGAGTTCTGCAAAGTGGAGGCTATTGAGACTAGATCATAACCTTTATTATGATCAGCTAATCAGAAAGTGGAACCTTATCTTCTCTCATGTGGTCTCTACCCTAGTTCATAATCTCATCACCTTTTACATGTACTGTTATAGCAGCCTTCCAATTGGTCTCCTTGCTTCAAGTCTTTCTTCTCTCTGTTTCATTTTATATATATCTACCTAAGTTATTTTCTAAGAGGTCTGACAATTTCATCTTCCTACCCACTAAATTCTTGTAGTTCCTATTGATGTAAGGATCATCTTTAGCTCAGGTTTTTATGTTCTTCTGTTTTTATATGTTTTAGAATATATCTTTATTGTTAGTATAGTACCATATGTAAGTAATTTATGAATAGGTCATTATGCATATATTGAGGATATATGTTTAAATTTTTGTTTTGTTTTGTTTTTTGATAGGGATATGGGATCAAAAAAGTTTGGAGAAAACTGCATTAAGTTCTTTTCAAAAGAATCATTTTAGGAGCTGCTGAATGAACAATTCACTTTCATATCAGACCTGCATTGTCTGAACAACATATAGCAAGGAAAGGAGAGCTGGCAAGATCAGACCTCTTAGCTTATAATGCAATTCTAGTTTTTTTTTTTTTTTTTTTTTGGCATTGGCTATATCAGTCTTTCTCTTTCTCAAATAAGCACATTGTTAGAAAACTGCTCCTAGGAAGGCAGTGTTTGACTTTCAATGTCAGGAACTGTTCTTCTCTTGGAAAACCTCTCAGATTTGGGATTATGCTTGAGGTAATTCCTAATGTTTTGGGAAAAAACCCCTTAATTTACATAAACATAATTTTAGGCTGTATGCAATCACATGACCACTAATGTTATGTCCTTCTTTGGGTAATCTTGGCCATGTATTGGGCAGGGAAAGTTCATTCTTAGAAAATCTGGTCTTGCCTGTGTTGAGAAAAAGAAAGACAAAGATGCACTCCAGCTAGGAACTTTAAGCTCATGAATGCAGAATTTTAGAACCTAAAACCTACTTGAGTTAGTGCAGTAGCTCTCCATGTACTTTTCCTACACTTTTCCATTAATTTTTTTTCTAGAGCAGGGTAGCAGGGGAAAGAAAAATTTCCTTCCTTTTAAACCCTACTATACTCTGATCTCAAAGTAGAAGGGAGAGAAAGTATTTATATAAGTATATATACAATGTACACTTATATGTATATACAAACCTAATCTGGTCTTGGGTTACTTTTCTATGAGAGGGGCAGCTCTTCTGACAGTAGTTGAGGCCGTTTTTTTTTTTTTTTAAGTAAACTAAATATTAGCATTTTCAGTAAGATATCAGTAGACATATTTGATTGTCTTCTTGTGTACCCAGTGTTAAAATGATTCCTTTATTAAAGATGGTAATATAGCATACAGCTTTCAAAATTTGCATATCCTTGCAATATCTGTAAGACAATGAAATTTTCATCTGGAATTTTTCTAGATGCAGTTTTGCAATAAAACTTGCCACAATAGTAAAATTTAAAAACAAAACATAACAAAATAAAAACAATAATCCAAAATCATGCTATGCCTTCTTGCCCAAGGCTACCACATATGTGACTGCAGGCTTTTTCATGCTGGAAAAATGTTAATTAGAAACATAATCTGTGAACCAGCTTTACCAGGAAAGCGGTTAAGTGGAATTGTCCTGTGGTATGTACCCAAGCCCCAAAGTGGGTGGAAATGAAAATGTTCTCCCTTTGATTTTAACTCTTGTACTTGAGCTGTAATCATCAAAAGAGAAACATCCACAAATAAATGTCTAGCAATGCTTTCAATGCTATGTATATCCTAGAACACAAAACTATTGTGAAATTTTCAATTATAGATTTAAGAAAAGCTATTAGCCTAAAATAAATCATTGCTTTTATATTTTTTATTTTTGATAGTTCTCATTCATATTTATGGTGTACTTTTCATTATATACATTGAACTAAAAATGAATAAAAGTTGGAGAAGCAACAATTTTTTGTTGTTGCTGTTATTGATAAGTTAGTTCCCTGACTTCTTTCCTTTAAACTGTTGGGATTGTTCTTGAGCATACTTGCCCCATGTCCCTACTCTAGAAATCCCTGTTTGATTGTGTCATGATGAAGAAGGTGCTGGGGAGGTAGTTGCAGGAACACATTCTTGTATCTTAGTGAAGAAGGAGGTGCGTTAGCACCTCTCCATTTATAGAATCTTCCGTCAAAATTAGCTTGCTTAGGATCCTGGTGAAACTTGGTCTTTGCCAGATTTTGGGAAAACTTTTTTTGAATGTTTAAAAAAGGTGAAGAGGCAAGGAGAAATATTAAATAGTGATTGGATATCAGAAGATCTGGGTTTAAATTGAATCCATAGACAAGTCATTTAACCTCCTTATTATCCAAGCAAGTTCTTAATATTCTAAGTTGCAGAAAAACTGTACATCTACTTTGGTAAATAGTGTTTCTCCTGGGAATCCCTTCCATGAAATCCCAGGACTAAAAATTTGAAAAGGGATCATTTTATTTATTTTTAAAAATTAATTAATTTATTTTTAATACACACTGCTTTATTGTAAAGGACTGAAACTCTGAGTTGATGCACTGAAATTGGACAACCAAGCACTTAAGGCTAACTACTGATTGGACAATACTGTATAAAGGATATGCTTGGAAAATGGCCCTTCCCACTAGTCTATGCTGGCTCTATAATTGATGTATATAGAGAATTGTAGGAGGGACTAGAGGGTGGAATAAGACTAGCCAGAGTCACTTTTGGGCGGGAGACAAAGAGGAAAGGTTGTGGAGATCCTGTGTCCATCCAAATTCACTTCTACCTCTAAAGACCAAAAATAAAGACTAAGGACTTTTACTTATCCTGATTCCAGCTGATTCTAAGCTATCCAGGGTGCTAATTCAGTCTTCACATTTGGTGCTCACCGTGTGGACCAAGGAGTCCCTGGTGACCAGGAAATAGGGTGAGTATTTTAATAGACAAACAGGGAACTTACCTTGTTAAGGGCTAAACTAGTAACCTTTTCTAGATGAAATGGAGCAGATATTAGGAAAAGATTCTCCTCTGTCCCCAGCTCCACCCCTACCCTGATGGGGTGCTATAGAAAGCATACTTAAGTTGATCCAGGGACAAGGGACCCCCTCCTATGATAAGATTGCAGAAGTCACTACTTAAAGCCACAGAAGAAGGGCAGGATTTAACTGATTTCAAAATAGGAATGTATCCTGTGATTCAACAGTTTAATTCTTCAATTCAAGAAAGTAGAAGATATATTCCTTTTGATATAGAAATCCTCAAAGACCTGAAAAAGGCTTCCACTCTTTATGGGGCTACATCAGCTTATGTTAAGATGTTATTACAGAATTTGGCTTATGAAGTCTTAACCCCTAGGGACAGGAAATCTATAGCAAGAACATGCTTAGAACTTGGACAAAACTTGTTGTGGCTTTCTGAATATAGTGAGCTCTGTAGGATACAAGCCCCCAAAAATAGTCATAGTGGAGTTAATCCTCCAGTCACCTGTGACCAACTAATAGATGTAGATTCTTATGCAGAAATTTCAATACAGGTTAATTACCCCATAGCAGTATATGAGTAAATTGCTGCTGCTGCTATAAAAGGATGGGCTTTTCTCCCAGATTAAAATGACAAAGGTGAGGCCTTCACAAAAATCGCACAAGGGACAAATGAACCTTTTGCTGATTTTGTGGGACGTCTGCAGACTGCTGTCATAAGAACTAATGGTGAAAATACAATAATAGATATTTTGATAAGGTACCTTGTTAAAGAAAATGCTAACGAGGTTTGTAGAAGAATTATACTAGGACTACGCAAGGATGCTCCTTTAAAGGAGATCATAAGACACTGTGCCACAGTGGGCACAAATACCTTTTACAGCCAGGCTATAATGCAGATTTATCCAAATCCAAACATGGGAAGACAGGGTCCCTTTTGCCAAGGGACTTCCAGAGAAACTCGTCAATGCTTTCAATGTGGGAAAGTAGGGCATCTGAAAGCTCAATGTTGGCATAGAGACAGAGTGAGAAAACAGGGTGGGAGAACAAGACCCAATACCCCATGTCCAAAATGCAACAGAGACTTCCATTGGGCATCAGAATATAGACTGATTCAGGGAAATGGGATGAGGGGCCCAGTCTCAGGGCCCAAGGCAAAAAATACTTAGGGCATGATGGCAGCTGATGCTACACCCCAGAGAGTGCCTAGAAGTTCAGTCCTCAGACATGACCAATCAGCCAGGAAACCATCTGATGGGAGAAGAGGATTACACAATCAACCAGCCAGGAAGCAACCTGATGGGAGAAAGGGATTACAATTGGGGAGAATAGAGTTGTATGCAGCTGGGACAACTGAGATACCTCCTGGAGAGATGTGGGAAACTGGGGAATATGTAGATAATATCCCAGTCACTAACACAGGTAGACAATGTGTGACTTATCACCCAGGAGACATAGTAGCATCAGGTTTACTAATACAGATTCCTAATAATCACTCTGGTGATAGTCACCCAGATTCTGACTCCAAGCAATAAAATCCAGGAATATATTGGACAGCAACTTTGACAGCTGACTGACCTATGCTCACTATCTATATAAATGGCATACAATTAGAAGGATTGGTAGACACAGGTGCAGATCATACAGTCATTAGAGATGCCAACTGGCCTAGTCACTGGCCAACGATTAAGGCAGACACCTACATGTCTGGTGTAGGAGGATCAATAGCAGCTGAAGTTAGTGCTACCCTTTTGAGATGGATATTTGAAGGTGAAACAGGAGTTTTTACTCCTTTTATAGTTGAAAAAATTCCCATCAATCTGTGGGGAAGATACATTTTACAACAATTAGGGTTAAAAATGAGTACTTCAGTTTTTTAGGCAGGGCTGCTGTTGAAGGCCTGCCAACACTTTCACTTGTTCCTATCCAATGGAAAACTGATACACCAGTGTGGATAGAACAGTGGCCCTTAGGTAGAGATAAAATTCAGGCCTTATTAGATATAGTACAGGAGCAACTTGACCAAGGACACTTACAACCTTCTCTAAGTCCTTGGAATTCCCCAGTATTTGTTGTAAGAAAAAAATCTGGAAAATGGAGGATGTTGATTGATTTAAGAAAGGTAAATGAACAGATGGAAACCATAGGACCTCTTCAGCCTGGACTTCCATCTCCTACTCAATTGCCTAGAGAACGGCCTCTTTGGATTATAGACATTAAGGATTTTTTTCTATTCTATCCCTCTAGATAAGGAGGATATGAAAAGATTTGCCTTTTCAGTGCCAAGATATGAATGGACAGTTTTGTCACAGGGAATGAAAAACAGCACTATTATGTGTTAAATGTATGTTGCTGCTACTCTTATTCCAGTAAGAAAAACATTTCCAAAAGTAATGTTATTACATTACATGGATGATATATTGGTATGTGCACCTGAGGAACAAATGTTAGAATCATGTCTACAAAAGACCATAGAAACACTAAGGAACTACAAATTGCACATAGCTCCAGAAAAAATTCAAAGACATGCTCCTTTTCAATATTTAGGATATTAAGTATACCCTAAGGTGCTTATAGTACAAAAACTTTCTTTAAGAACAGAGAAGCTAAACACCTTAAATGACTTTCAGAAATTGATAGGAGATATCCAATGGATGCGTCCAATGTTAGGCTTGACTACCTATCAATTGCAACCATTATATGACATTTTAAGGGGAGTGAATGCTTTAAACTCACCACGTCAGCTTACAAAAGAAGCTCCAAGAGTCTTTGAGAGAAGTTGAACTGGCTTTATCCAATGTGGTTGAAAGAGTCACTCAAAAACCCTTGCAAATATCAGTTGCTACACAAGAGGCACCCACAGCAGTCCTTCATCAGGGAGACAGTGTGATAGAGTGCATAATCTCCTGGCATAACTAAAACAAAGCTGTAAGGCTTTTGACCCAGTGCTTGTGGCTAGATTTTTATTAAAGGCCATTAAGTGAGCAGTACAATTATCTGGGATAAGACCTGACAAGATATACACCTTTTATACTAATGCACAAATTAATGTATGCTGTGAAACTATCCCAGAGTTGCAAATTTTATTGGCCACATCTCCAAATTTTACACACAGGTCTCCATTAAAGATAACCAGACTATTACATAATTGGAGATGGATTCTTGAAGAAAAAGTTTCTAAGGTTCCTCTTAAAGGACCAACTATCTTTACAGATGCATCCAAACATAATATTTGTGCTGTATACTCTCATGACTTAACTATAAAGAGAATAGTCAGAACTCCTTTTCAGTCCACTCAGCAGAATGAATTGTATGCAATCATTCTAGCTCTTATTTATTATCCAGGAGATATAAATATAATATCTGATTTGGCCTATTCAGTAGATGTGGTACAAAAAATTGCCACAGCCCAAATAAAATTTGTAGCCTCTAATATATATCAGCTTTTTAAGGAACTTCAAGAGCAAGTAAGAAAGCATCCAGGTAAGATTTATATCTTGCATGTCCACTCTCACAGTGGACTTCCAGGTCCTATTTTTTATGGTAATTCAAAGGCAGATAGCCTTCTAACTATGCTAGCCAATACTCCTTTATTTCAAGAAGCCCAAGAATCTCATTTTAAATATCATCAGACTGCTCGAGCTTTACATGTACAATTTGGAATAACAAGAGAAGAAGCTAGGCTCATAGTAAAAGCCTGTACAGCTTACTTTCCTTTCCATACTCCTACACTGCCTCCAGGAAACCTGCCTTGTGGTTTGAGACCCAATGAAATTTGGCAAATAGATGTGACCCATTATAAATCTTTTGGTCACCTGTCTTTTATCCACTTTGTGGTAGATATCTTTTCAGGAGTCACTTTTGCAATATCAGCAGCAAAAGAGACAGTTCGAGTGGTCACTGAATTCCTTATCCAAGCATTTGCAATTATGGGTGTGCCACAAGCCATAAAAATAGATAATGGACTTACATATACTTCTAAACATTTTGCACACTTTTGTGCACAGTATAAGATTTTACACACCACTGGCATACCCTTTAATCCTCAAGGACAGGCAATAGTAGAGAGGAGAAACAGAGACATTAAGATGCTGCTCCAAAAACAAAAAAAAGGGGGAGCCACAGGTAACCCTAGAGAACTTCTAAATCTAACCCTTTATACTATTAATTTCTTGACTTTTGACAAAGTGGCTTTAGCAGACAGGTTTTATAACCCACCAGAAGAGTAGTGTATAGTGAGAGCAGCTCCACTATCTTTAGATAATCACCAGGTGATGTGGAGAGACCCAGAAAGTGGTGAATGGAAGGGACCAGATAGGTTAACTGCTTGGGGGAGAGGGTTTGCTTGTATTTCCACAGATGGAGAAGGAATCAGATGGGTGCCAATGAGCCATATTCACCTTGTCCATTGGAGAGAGACAGAGCAGACCCTTGAAACGAAGGAGAAGACTCAAGAAACATCAGGTGGTTCTGTCTCTGACTGTGCCCACCAATGAAAGAGCCTGGCAGTTATGGTTTTTGACTCATGGACATCAAAAATTGTTGGACTTCAAAACCCTCAGGAATCATTGGAATCCTTGAGGCATGAAAAGATTGTTGTAGCACTTAAAAACTCTCAGGAATCATTGAATTCTCTGAGATATGATAAGACTGTTGTAGGACATGAAAACCCTCAGGAATCATTGGATTCTCTGAGACATGATAAGACTGTTGTTGTAGGACTTGAAGACCCTCAGGAATCATTGGATTCTCTGAGACATAACAAGATTGTTGTTGGACTTCAAAACCCCCAGGAATCATTGGATTCTCTGAGATATGATAAGACTGTTGTAGGATATGAAAACCCTCAGGAATCATTGGATTCTCTGAGACATGATAAGATTGTTGTAGGACTTCAAAACCCTCAGGAATCATTGGATTCTCTGAAACATGATAAGACTGTTGCAGGACTTCAAAAATCTGCAGGAATCATGGGATTCCCTATCACATAAAAAGACTGTTGCAGGACTTCAAAAACTTGCAGGGATCATTGGATTCCCTGACATGTGAAGCAATGGACAATAGATTGGTTTTGGACTATCTCTTGGCTGCTGAAGAAGGCGTATGTGCGACTATTGTTGACATACCCTTCTTCTAGGACTTCTGGAAATCTTTTACAACACCATGTTGATTTATATTGTTTGTTATACCATTACTTGTATGTACAATTCACATTTGTTACACCACATTGAGCCTGCACTGACTGTGGGGAGAGACACCACTAATAACCTGTGTGTTATTGCTATGTGTTTGTGTAATACCTCCCATGTTGATGGATTTATGCATACCTATTTATAAAAGGATCCTTCAGCCCAGAAACCCACTAGCAATCCCCACTTCTCTTTGGTACTTTTCATCTCCCTTCCTGAGATGTCAGGGCAGGAGTGATTATCTCCTCTTTAGTGCTTTCACCTCCCTTCCTGAGAAATCAGATGGGGTGTGATCACCTCCTTTTTGGGGTTCTCACCTCCCTGAGAAGTCAGGGATAGTGTGACCGACCACCTGTGTTCTAAAACAAAAGAAAGCGGGAGATGTAAAGGGTTAAAACTATGAGTTGGTGTACTGAGGTTGGACAACTAAACACTTAAGGCTAACTACCGATTGGACAATACTCTATTAGTGTACCCTTGGAAAATGGCCCTTCCCACTATTCTGTGCTGGTTCAATCTTTTGGTGTATATAGGGAATTGTGGGAAGGATTAGGGGGTGGCGTAAGACAAGCCAGGGTCACTTTGGCAGTAGAGGAAGAGAAGGAAGGTCCTGGGTCTATCCTGTTCACTTCTACTCCTAAAGACCAAGAATAAAGACCAAGGACTTTTGCTTATTCTGACTCTGGCTGATTCTAAGGTATCCAGGGTGCTAACTCAGTCTTCACACTTTATGAATCATGTTGGAAGAGAAAAATTAGAACAAAAAGGAAAAACCATGGGAGGGAAAAAAAAAACAAAAGAAAAAAGAAGTGAACATAGCAAGTGTTGTTTTACTTTCACTCTTTAGTTCTTTTTCTGGATTCAGATGACATTTTTGTCCAGTCTATTAGGATTGCTTTGGATCACTGAACCACTAAGTGGTTCTTTAATAATTGATCATCATAATTCTAGCTGTTATCGTGTACAATGTATTTCTGGTTCTGTTTGTTTTCCTCAGCATGAGTTCATGTAACTATTTCCAGGTCTTTCTAAAATAAGCTTGTTCTTCATTATTTTTATAGAACAATAATATTTCATTACTTTCATATACCACAACTTATTCAGCCATTCCCCAGTTGATGGGCACCTATCATTTTCCAGTTCTTTGCTACCATAAAAAGAGCTGCTACAAACATTTTTGCACATGTAGGGTCCTTTCCCCTCCTTTATGAGTTCCTTGGAATCCAGACCCATTAGTGGTATTGCTGGATCAAAAGCTATGCACAGTTTGATAGCTCTTTGTTCTCCAGAATGAGTGGATCATTTCACAACTCCACCAATAATGCATTAATGCTAAAGGGATCATTTTAAAGATATTATTTAGATATTTTTACAAAATATATAGTAACAAAATTTATGTAGTTTAGTGTCTGCTACACAGTGGGACTTAATAAATATTGACTATATATATGTATGTATGTATGTATATATGTGTATCTATCTATCTATCTATCTATATATAAAGTGACATATATTTAAATGAATTTGCTAGATTTTATGCCTCTAAATCAATGTTGTTCTAACTGGGCCTCATGTAGGGTCACATACTTATTCTACTGATAGATTGTCGGTGTTCACAATATTTTTTGGAGGTCCAGTTTGGAAACAGTTTATCAATTATACTAGAAAACTTTATAATTATTTCTATTGCTGTTCAGATTCTTTGTGATGCTATTTGGTGTTTTCTTGGTAAAGACACTGGAGATGTATGCCATTTCCTTCTTTAGCTCATTTTACAGATGAGGAAACTGAAGTAAACATGATCAGTTGCCTAAAGTCCTATAGCTAATAAGTGTTTGAGGTCTTCCTGACTCCAGGCCATTTATACCTGTCCTACTTTACAGCTATAACATGCTTTTAATAAAATCTTGTATAGCCTAACTTGATCAATTCCATTTAATAAGCAATTTGTTTAGCACAGGCACTGTACTAGACACTATTGATACAAAAAAGAAGTAGTGCTTGCTCTCAAGGAGCTTCCATTCTGGCACAAAATCAGGCTTTATTTTAGGTGACTGGGCTATTTTGGAGATTCAAACTCATTCTGAAAGAATGATGGATAATAAGGACATGTGTAAAGGCCTCTATATGACATTACTCAGCTAATAAATGTTGTTGGTTGAATCCAAGCACAAGACATTTCTGATGTCAAGCCTACTATCTTTTCTGTTATATTATATTGCCTCTGAAGGAAGTCTAATATGTTTATCACTCCTCAGAATATTTATTGAATGCTTTCTAGGCATTGAATGCAATCCCAAGGGGAGTTGCCATAAAGATATCTTGAGCATCAGCAGCTTCCCAAAGTGTCTACTAGAATAAGGCTAAATGCCTTTAGATACCTAAGTCCTGTTACAGTCATCTTGTTTTATAGATAAAACATGTATTCTTTTAAATAATATTGCTTTTATGACCATTTATGGTATCTTCCTCTTACTGTCTCCCATTGGACAACTAAAAAATTTAAAATAACTCCTTCATGGTACATAAGAATAATAAAGTAAAATAATTTCTTATTGTGTATTTTAAGTTCATTCTCTCTCTGGAAGGAGGTAGGTGGTGTGTTTCATTTCTGGTTCTTTGTATTCATGATTTATCATTATATTAATCAGAGTTTTAAAGTCAATCAAAAGTTATTTTTTCTATACTGTCATTCTATACATTGTTCTCATTCTGTTTATTTCACTCTGTATCAATATGCAGTTTAGTTCTTATCAAGTTATTTTGTCATTTATTATGGCACTATAATATCCCATTAATTCATATACTGCAATTAGCTTAGCCATTTCCCAATAAAAGGGTACCTTGTTAGTTTCTACTTTTGAGTTGCTTCTAAAAGAGCTGCTATAAATATTTTTAATTGTATATGTTATTTTTCTTTTTTACAACTTGCTTACTTTTAAATGAATATGTACAATGTAGTACATTACAAAAAATATACTATAAATTGTACTGTAAATTTGTTAGTGTTATGAAGCCATTTACTCATTATAGGAAAAGCCTTAATTGAGGACCACAAAACTACTGATTTAGCATAATTTTTTCTTTTATGAGAAATAATATATGTATATATTTAACTCACTTTAAAGTAAGAAAAAGGTATATAAGAGATAATTCAGAAAGTAAAAGAATAGGTCTTAAAATTAATTCATTCTTTCTAATTAAGGAAAAGAGGGAAAGGAGAAATATAATTCAGTCTTTATTGGGCTTCCAAAGAACCTTGCATATATTACATGTTTAGTAAGTGCATGTTAAACTATGTTTTACTAGAGAAAAAACTATAGATATGACAGATAAGCAAATATCCTGTAAAAACAAAATTAATATAAATAATTAATATAAATAAATTGCAAAGAACTAACATCTAGGAGGCTCAGGAAAAGTCTTAAGTAGGAGTTGGTTGTCAAGCTGAGTCTTAAAAGGAGGCAAAGATTCCAAGAGTCAGAATGAGGAAAGGAAGCATTTCAGGTAAGAGAAATAGGAGATGGAATGCTATGTATCAGGAACAGCAAGTAGATCAATTTGGAAGGAATGTGGGATAGGGAAAGGTGAGGTTCATGTGACACTTTAGAAAGGTAGCTTGCACAGAGATTCTGAAGAGCTTTTAATGTCAAACAAAGGAGTTTGTATTTTATCCTAGAGTCTATAATAGAGTCACTGAAGTTTCTTGAGCAGTAAACTGATATGGTCCAATTTTTGCTTTAGTAATAGCAATTTTACTACTGTGTAGAGGATGGGGAGATAAAGGATAAGCTTGATTCCAGCAGACCATTTAGGAGGCCATTTTTATGTCTTGGTGAGAATTGATAATGGTATGGACTTAGATGGGTGACTGAGGTTGTAGAAAAGGGGATGGATGTAAGAGATGCTGTGGAGGAAAACTTAGTAACTGATAAGATATAGGAGGTAAGAAAAGGAATAGTTGAGGGTGAATGAAATCCATATCTCTACCTTAGCTGTCAAAAGAAATAAGGGAATTGGGAAGAAGTCTAGTTTTTTAGAGAAGGATATATTCAGTTTTGGATGTATTCAGTTTGAGACACCTATGGAATATCTTGATGAAGGTGATAAGCAAACAGTTGGTAGTGCAGGAATGGAACTTAGGAAAGAGATGGGGGCTGTTCATGTAGATTTGGGAATCATCAGCAAAAAGATAATAATTGAAAATTTAAGATTGTGTGTATGTGTGTGTACTCTTGCATGTATACATCTGTATGCATTAGAGAGAGAGAGAGGAAAAGAGAAAGAAACAGAGAGGGAGACAGAGATGGAGAAAGAAAAGAAACAGAGAGACATACAGAGACAGAGAGATAGATAGACATAGAGAGAAAGAGATATTGAGAAAAGAATCCCAATAGTTCAGAGGAGGCATAAATTATCCAAAAAAAGACACTGAGAAGAAAATGTCACACAAGTAGAAGGATGACCAACAATGAGAAGTGTCACAAAAATCCAATAGAGGAGGTTGGTCAGTAGCAAAAAAAAGAAAAGACCATTAGATTGAACAATTTAGACATTATTTGTAATCTCACAAAGAACAGTTTCAGTCTAATGGTGATGTCAGAAGCCAGACTGAAAAACTGGAGAAATGAGTAGGAGGTGAGGATATAAAGACAAGAAGTATGTGACTTTTTTTCAAGGCTTAGACTATGAAAGGAAGGAAAGAAAGAAGAGGAAAACTTTGAGAAAATGACAGAATTCAGAAAGCTTTTTTTTTTTAAAGGATGAATAATATAAAATACTTATAGGCAGCAGTGGAAGAAACCAGGGGATAAAAGGAAATTATGGATAAGAGAAAAGAGGGGATGATCAAAGAATTAAGTCTGAACCCCTCCCTGCCCTCCTCCCCCCCCCAGAATATCAAGGCAGAATTCCTTCCTACGTGAAAGGATCAAGTCAACAAGTTGAAAGCCTGACTTTGCAAAAGGAAGAGTTACTTTTCTGTCAGAGATCAAAACAAAGAATGAGAGAAAAAGGGATCATATTGAATAAACATTTATTATACATTTACCATGTACCAGACACTGTACTAAAAGTTTTATAAATCAAATGTTATCTCATTTGCGTGCCACAATAACTTGGGAGGTAGAGACTAATATTATACCCCTTTCACATTTGTAAATAGTCATACCTTATTACATTAGTTACCTCATTTTTTAGCTTAGGAGCAAAAAAAAAAAAAGATCCTGAAAGTCCAAGTTAATCCCTCCTCTTTAGCTTTAAGAAGCTTAAATAACATGAAAAGCTTGGAATAAAATCACAGTTACTCAAGAGTTCCCAATTAGGAAAATAACTTAAATTTAAGTGTATATTTGACTCTTTATTGTAAATTAAATTTATATGTATCTCAAGTTTTCATGTTTTTTGTGGTTAAGGTAATATTCAGGTCCCAAGCATGTTGATATGAACAAGTCCATAGAAGATGTTACAGTTGTGTATTAATGGACAAGCACCAGGAGGGGAAATAGCTCACTGCAATGTTTCATAGAAAGAGGAAAATATTTTTGTTGTGAAAAAATTTTTGAAATTTTTTTTCGGGGTAGAACTTATAATTTCATCTTGCAAGAACTAAAAAGTATTGTTAATCCCCAACAAAAGATTTTTGTGTTCTCAAAGTTTGGTTGTAAGTCAATTGTTTGGAATTTAGAATGTTTCCCCACAGAAATAATGTTATATCTTGATCTAGTCATTCTGGAGAGCAATCTGGAACTATTCCAAAAGTGCTATAAAACTCTGAATATCTTTTGATCTAGCATTGTCATTACTGGGTCTATATCCCAAAGAGATCATAAAAGATAAAAAGGACCCAAATGTTAAAAAAAATGTTTGTAGCAGCTCTTTCTGTTGTGCAAAGAATTGGAAGCTGGGTGGATGCCCATTATTGAGGAATGGTTGAATAAGTTATAGTATAGGAATATAATGGAATATTATTATCCTATAAGAAATGATGAGCCAACTAATTTCAAAAAAAGCCTGTAAAGACTTACACGAACTGTTGCTGAGTGATGTGAGCAGAAACAGGAGAACATTGTACACAGAAACAACAAGATTATGTGATGATCAACTATGATAGACTAAACTCTTTTCAGCAGTGTAGTTGTCTAAGATAATTCTAATAGATGTGGAATGGAAAATGCCATTTGCATCCAAAGAGAGAACTATGGAGAATGAATACAGATTGGAATACATTATTTTCACCTTTTTTTAGTTTTTCTTTTTTTTCCCTCATGTTTTTTCCCCTTTTATTCTGATTTTTCTTTCACAACATAACAAATATGGAAACATTTAAAATGATTGTTCATGTAAAATGATCCTATATAAGATTGCTTGCTGTCTTGGGGAGGGGGAAAGTAAGAAAGAGAGGGGAAAAAATTGGAACTCAAAAGTCTTACAAAAATTAAGTTGAAAACTACCTTTACATATAATTGGAAAAATAAAATACTGTTGAGAAAAAAAAAGAAATAATGTAATATCCAGTACTTAGATTCCCAGGCTAATCTGCAAGAATTCATTAAGTCCATATTAGAACTGTATTTGATTAATTAAATTTGTAATTAATGAATAGTAGAAAATGATCCTGTGGTCTTTTGAGAAGGGCTTTGGATTGTGAGTTAGGAAACCTGAGTTGTTTATCAGCTCTGCCACTAATTAGATATGTGACCACAGGCATTTCTCTTACATTTTTAGACTTCAGTTTCCTCATATGTTAAATGAAGAAATTGGATTATATCTCTAATTTATCTGTCCTTTATAATTCTGAAATTCTGTGATTTTTTTTAATTTAACACCCACTTAAGAAGCTTTTTCAATAAGGGATTCTTTCCTTAGCTATATATATAAAAACACACTTTCAGCAGTTCCAATTCTTCAACTTATTTATTCTAACTCAAGGGTAAATAAATGATTGGCATCAGCTAAATCTTTGAATTGATAAAGGAGGAAGGGAGATTTGGGAGGTCAATTACTGAATACCTGAAGAGGTGACAAAAGAAACCTGCCTTTTTCTTCTGCTCTTTTTATCCTCTCATGTTTCCCTCTCTCTGTTGTTTTCATAAACATTGAGAATAAGAGTTTGGGGATTGGAAAAATGGATGATATGAAGTAAGGAGAGAAGACATGGCCTGATCTTCACAGAACCTACCTATAGATACAACCAACAAAGCATAGCATCTTCACTTTCCTCTCTTTCTTCAAGCTCAAGTAATATCTCTTACATGAAATTTTTCCTGCTTTTTCCCAACCCTTCTTCCCTAATTATCTTGTATTTAAGAACTATAAGTATTTTAATTTATTATTGTTATGCTTGTTCTTTGTATATTTATATATTTATTCATCTTACTAGTTAGAATGTAGGATTTCCTTCAAGTAGTATTGGTTTCATTTATTTTCTTGGTATTTCCAGCATTCAACATAGTACCTGGTATGTTTTTGTTGTTATTTTTCAGTTGTGTCCAACTCTTCATGATCTCATTTGGGATTTTCTTGACAAAATTACTAGAGTGGTTTGCAATTTCCTTCTCCAGCTCATTTTACAGATGAAGAAACTGAGGCAAACAGGTTTGAGTGACTTGCCAAGGTAACATAGGTAATAAGTGTCTGAGGCCAGATTTGAACTCTGGAAGAGGAATCTTCATCCTCTGTGCTATCTAGTTGCCTAATTTATAGGCCATCTCCAGTCATCTCAATCTATATCTGACCATATGTGACTATATGTGACTATATATTGGATGGTTCTGGAGAGAAAAGTAAGATGGATGACCTTGCACAGACCTCCCTCACTTAAATCCAATTCACTTACATGTCATAGACATTTCCCTGGTGACGTGGTCCTCTTTGAGAATGAGGGACAAAGAACAAATGCAAAATAAATGCTTGTTGATGGATAAATGTAAAGGTAGGCTAGAAGTCACATTTGGAAGTTTGTTTTCTAACTTTTTCTGTCAAACAACCCACTTCTCAGTTATAAATGCCTGAAGATATTTCTTCCTGAGAGAATTATAGAAACATAGACATTGAAGAAGCTTAAGTGAAAATTTAATACAATTTACTCATTTTACATATCAGGGAACTGAAACCCAGAGCATCTGACCAAGTTCTTACAGCTAGACAGAGGAAGAGCCAAGAGGGGAACATGGACTTTGTGATTTGTCTGCTGTATTGGGGTGATTTTCCCACCCCACAACTTTCTGGGACTACTTTAGAGTGGGAGACATAGAATGTAGAATCCACATCTGAGTAAAAACTGTCACCAGTCCTTCCCCAATCTCAGGACCAAGATAACCCCAAAGGACTCATGATGAAGCATGTTATTCATTTTGAGAAAAAGAACTAATACTATCTGAACACAGACTAAAGCATGATGTTTTTCACTTTCTTTCTTAAATTTTTTTTAATACAACTTTTCTTGTAAAATAATATGGAAATAATTTACATGATTGTAGATGTATAACCTATATTGGATTGATAGGGATTAAGTGAAGGAAGGGATAGAATTTGAAAATGAAAACTTTTAACAAATGTTAAAAATTGTTTTAACATGTGGTTAGAGAAAAATAAAATATATTAAAAATAACTAAATGGGGTGAGAGGGATGGGGACTAGATTTCTGATGTGATATTCTCCTGAATAAGGGAAATTTCTTTTCAAAGTACAAATTGCATGTTCTCTGCTACTGGAAGTCTCAGAGAATTGATTGAGGCACTGAGAAGTTAAATGACTTATTTGGGGTTAAACAGACATTATGCATTAGAAGCAAGGCTTGAACTCATTTCTTCCTGACTCATTTTTCTCTATATCATGTTGCCTTTGCGAGTATATAAAATAGACTGAGAAAAAAGACTTTATTGCTATTTTTTGCTTACTGTGGCTGTATATACACACAAAAACACAGACAAGTTAAAGCTGTTTCTCCCTCGGGACTCTGATTTCCAATTTTATCTTCCCTTCTGGTCTTTCCTTTCCCCTGAAGAGTTGGCATTGAGGACTGGTGTTGACTTCTAACTAGTGTGACTGGTTACAAAGCAGCTGGGGATAAAGAGCACAGACAGAGGAGCACGGGAAAGCCACAGTGTTCACCTCCATCACAATGCACTGGCTTTATTTACCTATAACTATTTGTAGACAAAGAAAAGCAATTTCAGATTCATGTTTAACATTCCATGTTCATAAGTCATGATCTTTGAGGTGATTCACAGTCAGAAGTGGGGAGCTTGCAGAGAACACTGTATTTTCCCTTGAACTATTTTAACCAACCCCTTAAATAGTGGAGACTAGCCACCTAATGAATTGTAAGTAGATGATATCTTTTCAGTTCCCTCTTATAGGTATGGGATCATACTAAAATAAAACATTTTTCTTTCATAAAATTTAAAAGATTTCTGAAAAACAAAATGAATATACCTAAGATTTTATCAAAAAGATAAAATATCATGGCCAGGAAACATTTGCATCAGATGCAAATCACTTATCCTTTCAGAAACTCAATTTTCTCATTCACAATATAGGAATTATCATTCCTATCATCTCACTTTGTTGAAGTAAGCTCTTTGATCATTGATGGTGACTAATAAAATTACTAACTAGCTTTTATATAGCACTTTAAGACTTGCAAAGCACTTTGAAATCATTTACTTATTTGATTTTCACATAACTCTGGGAAGTAGAAGCCATCATTATCCCCATTTTACAGATGAGGAAATTTAAGACAGATTAAGTGACTTGCCTGAGGACAATCAGCTATTTAAGGGAAGGAAGATTTAAACCTGTTTCCTGACTCTAGCTCCAACACCAGTCTCTTCTTCTATTATTATTTTGCTCCAGAAATCTAATTATTTATTAAACTATGTAGTTGATCCTCATCATCACTGCTAATCATAAGCTCAAACGTTTGTTCTGAAGTCACACTTTTGCTCTTCTTAAGGAGTCTAGTGCAATTATGGTGAGCTTTTTAAAGGTAGAAACTTCTTTTCATTTTGTATATTTCCGGAGCCTAACATAGTGGCTGGCACATAGTAGGTGTTTAGAAATGATTTGTTGGATCCAACTGATTTATAATTCACCATTGTGTTCTTACTAAAACTGGAACTGAGATTAATTCAATCCCGATTTCCATCCAGAGAGTTGTAAAAACAATGACCGACTCCAATTATGGTCACCAAATTTTACCCAGGATTGTGAAATGAAGCAGATAGATGTTGGTTCAAGTGACTATTTACTGTTAGGGATCCTATCAGACAGGCCACAGACAAGAAAAGTTTCAGGAAGTGAAAGAATCCCAAGTACTGAGAAAATTGCTACTAAGACTTCCTTTGGACATGCTCATGGAGCCAAAGTAAATAGAAGTCAGAGAATAATACATTTTGGCATCTCATGATTAATCAGAACGAGGTCAAAAGACCAAAAAAAAAGGGATATAGATTCTGAATGGTATTCACTTGATTATTATTCCTCATGATTCTTTAATGCTTTATTGATGTCTTTTTCCCTCTCATACCGCAGTCACTTTCCAATAACCTCTCATCCTTTTATGCTCTTTTATAACAAAGAAAATCAATTAAGAAAACCCACCAGTACAATGAACACATTTGATAGCACATGCAATATTCTGAGGAGATAGGTGTGTTTCGTTATTAGTCTAATAGGACCAAATGTGATTGAGGTATTTAATTACCATCCCACTGTCTTTTTGTGTTTTTTCATCTATATGATAATAGTGTTTGTATAGGATTCTTCTGGCTCTGATTTTTTTTTCCCCCACTTTGCATCAACTCATTTCACTTCTAAAAAATTTCTCTGAATTTTAATTAATAGGCACACACTTTGTTTCTACTCTTTTGTTGCAACAATTGTCATAAATAGTTTGACATATATATGATGCTTTTTCTTTTCAGTCTTTGAATTCTTTGGGATATATTCATTGGAATAGAGGGATCACTGGATGAAAAGATATGAATAGTTTAATGACATTTCTTGGTCCAGACCAGAACTGGTCTAGAATAGTTGAGTTAGTTCACAACTGTTTGAATAATATGGTAGAGTGCATATCTTCATATAGTTTTTCTAGCATTGATTAATGCTGCCTTTTATTACTTTTTCTATTTTATTGGGTAGAAGATGAAATTCAAAAGTGTTTTTTAATTTGAATTTTTTTCATCAGCACTTTGGATCATTTGGGACAAATTCTTCAATCATATCTATTGAGGAATAATTCTTGTTCTTAGATATTTGCTTTACATTCCTACATATTTTGGATATAAGATTTTCATCAGTGCCATCTGATGCAAATGTTTCCCCTCCATGACATTTTATCTTTTTATCTTAGGTGTATTCATTTTGTTTTTCAGAAAGCTTTAAAATTTTATGAAAGAAAAATGATGTTTTATTTTTTGACGGCTCACTTATTGCTTATATATTTAAAATAATTCCTCCAATCAGAGACCTGAAAAGGTCTGAAAAGTTATCGTTTTCTATTCTCTTCAAGTTTAAAAAATTATGTGATATTTTATTTAGGTTATATGTTTATTTGGAATTCATTGTGGTATATGATGTGAAGATCTGATCTAAATCTCATTTCTGCCAAATTGTTTTCCAGGTTTCCCAATAATTCTTGACAAATAGCAAGAATTACTCCCAGAAATTTGTGCTGCTGGGTGTATCAAGGAGGGTATTACTGTATGTTATTGCCTTTCATTCTTATTATCTAGATTGTTTCACTTATTTACTTTAAAAAAAAAAGCACCAAAATCATTTTAGATATCACAACTTTATAATTAAGTTTGTGATCTAATACTATGAGATGCTTTTCATTTTAGTTTTACTTTTATTTATTCTTCTTTGATTCTAGGCTATTCCTTAAAATGAAATTTGCTATTTATCTACTTGGTTCTTTAAAATAACCTCTTGACAATTTGATTAGTACACTGTTCAATTTGTCAGTTAATTAGGTGGTACAGTCTTAGTTGTTTTTATTGTACTGGCATACCTAAATAATAAACACTGAATCTTTTAAATCATGTCTTCCTTTATTTCCTTAAAGAATGTTTTGTGTCTATGTTTATAGAAATCTTAAGGATGACTTGGCAGATTAATGCCCAATTTTTAATTCATTTTGTATTTATGTAGAATAGATTTCTCTTTATTATTTCCTCTTGTTTTTGTTAATACCACCTATCATGTGATAAGTGCTTAATAAATGATTGATTAATTCAATAAAAATGTTGCTGATTTTTGTATTTATTTTGTTTCCTTATTTAATTTACACCTGTTAATTTTATTAAGACAATTAAATAATATAGTGGTTAAGGTGAAAGGCCTGTAATTAAAAGACTTATTCTCTGCTCCAGACAGATAAGTCCAGGCAAATGATTCTGTCCTTACTCCATCCTCCTACCCCAGGCAATTGGGGTTAAGTGACTTGCCAAGGGTCACACAGTTAGGAAGTGGTAAGTGTCTGAGGTCAGATTTGAACCCAGGTCCTCCTGACTTTAGGGCTGATGCTCTATCCACTATGCCACTTAGCTGCTCCTGGGCAAGTGATTCTGGACAAGTTCCTTAACCTTGTTTGCCCCAGCTCTTCATCTGTAAAATGAGCTGGAGAAAAAAAAAAGGCAAATCACTCCAGTTTCTTTGTCAAGAAAATCCCAGATGGGAACATAAAGAGTCTTACATTACTTAGCAAAAACAAATTGTTAATTTTGATTGTCTTTATTGATTCTTTAGGGTTTTCTAAGTGAAGCATTTTATTGGCTTCAAATAATATTGTTTCTGCTTTTTCTTTAGTTGTGTTAATACATTTAATTCTTTCCTTTGTGTTCCTTTTACAAAAATAATAAAAAAAATTCCTTTCCCAAAAATATAGAAACATAGGTGAAATAACTGGCTTTTAAAATTTGTTAATATAAGTAGAACCAAGAACATCAGACAGAAAGTCAGTCAGGAAATTATACAATTGAAAAATGTTCAGATGTTTTTTCAATTATTTTCAGACATGTCCAACCCTTCATGATCATATTTGAGGTTTTTTTTTTTTTTTTTTGTTTTTTTGTTTTTTTTGCAAAGATATGGGAATGATTTGCCATTTTCTTCTCCAACAACAATAATGGAGTCCCCGAACCAAGAACACTTGACAAAAATCCAGTCAGAAATTTATACAGTCAAAGAATATTCAGGAGATATAATGGACCTTAATGATAAGGTCTAATCCTTTCACAGGTGAAATAAATTGTTTAAGATCATATAGCTATTTTACAGAAAAATCTAGGGCTTGGTCCAAGTTCTGCTATTATCTAGTTGTATGATCTTAGGTAACTTGCTTTTTTCTTCTGGGTTTCAATTTCCTTATCTGTAAGATGAGAGACAGACAATATAAATTCTCCAGGGTGGCTTCTGATTCTAAAACCCAATTTCAAAATTTGAAATTTGGCTTTGAACTGGAGATCTAGAAAAAGTCGCTTTTATATAAATCAGTTTTCACTTTTGTGATACATTTTTTTTTTCCCATTATAGTGGCAGTTTTGCTTTTCCTTCTCAAAGATGACCAAAATGATATCACTGTTAGAGTCATTAATGTGTCTAACCATAGCTCATCAGATCAATATAAACTGAAATGCTCTGCCACAGGTCGAACACAAATAATCTCTAAGAACATTTGGGATAGATTTTCTAACTTTGTGCATCTCACATTTCTTCTGAACTAATTCAATTCTGCTTTTCTCATAAAGCACAGCATCTTCTCTGATGAGGTCATGCCATCCTGGGTGATCCTGTGCCAGTGTCTCCTATGTCATACAATTGATTCTAAATTTCCCAAAAGATATCTTGAGAGTGTCCTTGTATTGTTTTTTTCTGACACCTTGTGAGTACTTGTCCTATGTGAATTTTTCATAAAATAGTCTTTTTGGTAAATATATATTTGGTATTTGAACAATGTGGCCAGCCCAGCAGAATTATGCTCTCTGCAGTAAGGTTTGAATGCTTGATAGTTTAATTCAAGAAAAGAACTCAGTGTCTGGTATCTTGTCTTGGAAGGATCTTCAGAATCTTTCTAAGACAATTCAAATGGAAGTGATTAGTTTCCTGGCAAGCACTGGTATATTATTCAGGTTTCACAGGCATATAACAATGAAGTCAGCACAATGGCTCTGTAGACATTCAGCAATTTGGTGTACTGCACTATATTTGCTTATCTGGCTGGATCTGAAGACATGCAAACATCAGGATTGTTTTCATTAAAATGATGAGGAAGTTCAGAAGCTGCTAAGTAAAAAAAAAAACAAAAAACAAAAAACCAAGAACTCCACAGGGTATACTCACAGGGTAGTTAATTTATCTCTAAGAAAGTAGTAGTATGTAACTTTCTATTTATTCTAGAGATTTTCTATCTAATCTAGAGATTCTAGAGATTTGATAGCTACAATTCTATCAAAAGAAAAGTACATTCAAAAATTAGAAAGTTGCAGGATTCTTGGATCAATAAAAAGGCACATGAAAATCACTTTTATGTTGACAGTAAAAATGCAAACCATTTTTATGATCACTGAAGGCTACTTATGGATCAAAGACCTATTGTGCATCTCAACTACTCAGTAGTGATGGAGATACATTGATTAGTGATAAGGACATGATCCTAGAGAGATATGTTGAACACTTCCATAGTTTTCTCAACAGACCATCATCCATCAGTGATAAAGCCACTGACTGTTTACCCAAAGTTGAAATCAATCACTTTCTAATTGAAATTCTAACTGAAGAAGAGAATTTGAATGCAGTTAGTTTCCTTTCATGTGGCAAAGCACCTGGTTCTGATTCTATTCCAGATGAGATTTATGAGATGGATGGGTCCATTGCTGATGCAAAAGCTGACTGAAATTTTCCAGATTATATCGCAAAAGGAAGTTATGCACCAGGAGTTAAAGGATGACTCTATTGTTCATCTCTGTAAAGCAAAGGGAATAGATTATTTTGTGACAATCATGGGGAGGAAAGAGTATATGCCCTTTCTCTTAGTCATTGCCTGCTAGTGTCCTCCTTAATAGGTTGATCCTACATCTGGAAGAAGGTTATCTACCTGAGAACTTCCTGTGGCTTCCAAAGAAATATGGAAAATTGTGTTTGGTTGCCCAGAAAAGTTCATCAGTATATAGTATATCAATTTCATGATGCCATGCTTGCCCAGATTCTGTTCAATGGACAACTCTCTTGAACTTGCTTGGTTACTAATGGAATTAAACAAGGCTGCGTGCTTGGTCCCATGCATTTTAGCAAGATGTTTTCAGCCATGTTGTCAAATGCTTTCAATAAGCCCAAAAATATTTCAGTCAGCTACCACATTGGTGATAAATTCTTCAACTTGAAAAGGATGTAAGTCAAAACTAAACTTTTAGGAGGAAGTATTGGTGCAGGATTTTTTGGTTGTAGATGATTGTGCAGTCAATGCAGCTTCCAAAGCTGAGATGCAACCAAGTATTTTCATTATACTTAATAATGAAGGACTTTTGATGTCTAAATGTTTATTTATCATATCTCACCATTTGGTAGGTAAATACTGGAGTGTATTACTATTTTGAGAAATATGTCACAGAAACTTAAAAACTCAAATCACAAAATGAATCAGTGAATGAACTGAGAATAGAATCCATATGAGCTGTAATTATGTTCTTATCACTAGGCATCCTACCTCTTTTGCAATAATAAGAACAATAGAATTTTCTTCATAGTCTCATTATGAAAATAGTTGAGTCTGTGTTTGTAACATTCTTTGAAGAGTGACATCTGAAAGAGCTATCTATCAAACTCTTTCCAAATTGTAAGTTTAGGGAGTCAAGTTTATGGAAATTAGCTTGTTTTGAGTGTGGAACTAGGGTCTGGGCAGAGCCATGGAAGAAAACATGTTCTCCTTGGTGGAACATGAACTTAAGTTTCATGTTAAAAGTAGGAGAATAGAAAGAAAACTCTAGAAAAATAATAAATATAGTTTTTATTGTTTTAAAGTGTTCAAAATGAAAATATGGCACTTAGATCTTTCTGAAGAAAAAAGAAGACAAATTTATTTATGGCCTCTTAGAAATTAAAATCCACTTGACAATGAGGCTGAAATGCCAAATGTACTGGTGCCTGATTTTTGTTCTTGTACATCATTTATTCTGTATGAATATTATAGCTTTTGTTTTTCATGTTGATAAAGACTTTCAGGTAGCTGGTTATAAAAGGAGAGAGTGAGAGGCTTAAAATCATGAAAGTCTGAATTCAAATCCTGCCTCAAATATTGACTAGCTCTGTGATCCTGAGGAAATTTAATCTTTATGTCTGCTTCAGTTTCCTTTGATATGAAAGTAGAGTGATAAAAGCATTCATCATGCAGAGACCCTCTGAGGATCAAATGAAATACCATATGTAAAGCTTTTTGTAAACCTTAAAGCATTTTATAAAGTGATGACTTTTGTCTTAATTACTTAATTAATTTGGGTATGATATGGAAATATTATGATATAGCAAATAGGCAGCTTGGAGTTACACTGGATAGAGTGCTGGTCTTGGAGTGAAAAAGATCAGAGTTCAGATCTATTTATAAAACCATGGCTAAGTCACCAATCTCTGTCTATCTCAGTTCTCATCCATAAAATAGGGATAATAATATCCCTTACCTCCCAGGGTTATTGTGTAGACAGAATGAAATAATATTTTGAAGAGACTCTGCAAACTTTAAAGCAGATAATAATAATAGTAACAAACAACAACAATAATTATTGCTATTAGAAGGCCCATCTTAATGTTAAATGTTCTGTTCTACTTCTGATAGCTTTCTGTATGACTATGGGATGAGTTATTTTATCCTTTTTTTTTTTTAACCAATTCAATCACACATTTTTTAAGAATGTAAGTTATGAGTTACAAATATGTATCTGTGGAGGACATTTCCATATCTGGACTTCCTCACACATAATGTTCAACTTTTGTTGCATTGGTTAGTTGACTGAATTTTTTCACTACCCCTGCCCTTTTAATTTTTTATTTTAAGATATGGTTCGGGGAAGAGAAGGAAGAGGAGAATACAGTAGAACAAGTAAGTTTTGTACAATAAAATTGTATTAAAATGAAAACAACCCAGGATTACCTTCACACTGTGATGAGCCATTAGAATTTTCAATAATTGTGCCTGACCAAAAAATGCTTAATAGATGATTATTGATGACTTACTGAACTCATAAAATTTCCACTTTTGTTGTTTTAAGAACGAAATTAGGGATAACAAGAGACCTAACTCAGTTTCAATTGATCAATGATGGACAGAAGCAGCTACATCCAAAGAAAGGACACTGGGAAATGAATGTAAACTGTTTGCAGTTTTATTTTTCTTCCTGGGCTATTTCTAACTTCTGAATCCAATTCTTCCTGTGCAACAAGAGAACTGTTTGGTTCTGCATACATATATTGTATCTAGGACTGCGACATATTTAACATATATAGGACTGCTTGCCATCTAGGGGAGGGGGTGGAGGGAGAGAAGGGAAAAATCAGAACAGAAGTGAATACAAGGGATAATGTAAAAAATTGCCTTTGCATGGGTTCTGTCAATAAAAAGTTATTAAATAAAAAAAAAGAAAAAAAAAGAAATAAGGGGTAGCTAGGTAGCTAGAGCACTAGCCCTGAAGTCAGGAGGATCTGAGTTCAAATTTGAACTTAATACTTCCCCACTGTGTGTCGCTGGGCTGTTGTCTCAGCAAAAAAAAGAGGATGAAATGAAGCTGAAAGTTTTCCTTATGTTTTATATCAAAAGATGAATAAAAAAGGAAGACTTCTCACTTTTAATTCAATAAAAAGTTTCTAATCATGTTTTCCTTTTTATAGGTCAGCTGATTATGGTTTATGGTGGTGGCAATAAATGAAGGTGACTCTACCCAATGCTTGTCCATCGCAGATAACTCATGCCTAGTGTAATGGTTAACTCACAAGCATTTTGGATTGCTTTTAGGCTTGCTGAATCACACCTCCTCTATGCTCTTCTACTGAGCAAAGATTTCAGTGGCTCAGGAAAACCAGGGCCTTTACAATGAGTTGTAAAGATATAACTGGTGATGCTATTTAAATACAAATGTAGGTAATCTATAACAGATACTCTATGCACAAAAGACTTTAAAATGAAGGACAAATTTTGGTAATTCAAGATTATTTAATAAAAGGATTCATCCAAAACTCAGTCTTCCTGGGACTGTCACTTTATCTTTTTTAGTAATTAACCTTTTTTAAATTAAAGCTTTCTATTTTTAAAACATATGCATGGATAATTTTTCAACATTGACTCTTGAAAAACCTTGTGTCCCAATTTTTCCTCCCCTTCCTCCCACACCCTCCCTAGATGGCAAGTAATCCAATATATGTTAAATATAGTACAATATATGTTAAATCCAATATATGAATACATATTTATACAATTATTTTGCTGCACGAGAAAAATCAGATTAAAATGGACAAAAATAAGAAAGAAAATAAAATGCAAGCAAGCAACCACAAAAAGAATGAAAATGCTATGTTGTGATCCACACTCAGTTCCCACAGTCCTCTCTCTGAATGTAGATGGCTCTCTTCATCACAAGATCATTGGAACTGGCCTGAATCATCTCACCGAAAAGAGCCATATCCATCAAAATTGATCTTCATATAATCTTGTTGTGTGTACAATAAGCTCTTGGTTCTGCTCATTTAACTTAGCATCAGTTCATGTAAATCTCTCCAGATCTCTTTGAAATCATCCTGCTGATCATTTATTAAGAACAATAATATTCTGTAACATTCATATACCATATCTTATTCAGTCATTTTTCAATTGATGGGTATCTACTCAGTTTCCATTTTTTTCACTAAGAAAAAGGCTGCCACAAACATTTTTGCACTTGCGGGTCTCTTTCTCTCTTTTATGATCTTTTTGGGATATAAGCCCAATAGAAACACTGTTGGATCAAAGATTATTTACATTTTGATAGCCCTTTGGGCATAGTTCCAAATTGTTCTCCAGAATGGTTGGATCAGTTTACAACTCCATCAACAATGTATTAGTGTCCCAGTTTTCTCGCATTCCTACCAACATTTGTCATTATCTTTTCTAATTAGCCCTTTTTTAAATGTTTTTTTTAACAGCTATCATAAAAAAGTAAATCATCCTCAGTTTTACAATGATAAAAGAAAAATCTTCAAACGAGGTATGATAGGATTTTGTTTTTGCATGTGATACAACATTTATCTTATGTATATTAAAAAAAAGGATTGAAAAAAGGAAAATACCAGAAGGGAGCAAACAGTACTGAGGTAGTCAAGTGAGGATTGAACCAAATCTCATTTTTCTGGTGTGTTTTTTTCCTTGGGTGCATAGTTCTGGAGTTAGATAGCAGATTTTCTTTTAATGAATAAGTACTATCTATTGCTGAAAAACATCAACTATATCTTTCCCTCCACTTCTTTTTTAAATTTAATTTTTTCTTTTATTTATCTGTTTATTCTGCTAACCCCCTGTGCATTAAAGAAATTCTTTCTCCAAAGTTATTATTATATAATTTTGTAGTGTTCTCTTCTTTTCTAAAATATGATGGTTCTCTGGGAGCAAGTTTCTTGGGGAGGTTTCTGGAGTCAGCCTTCCTTTCCGTTTGAAGTAATAATCACCTCAAATGCAGCCAGGGATTTAAGTATAGTCTTTTATTGTCTCTTGCAAAATAACCTGGTTAGTTTTCTTAGAGGTCTATCTCTCTGCTTGGTTCCAAGAGCTCTTGCAGCTTGTCCTTTGTCACCTCCAGCTCCCTCTGAATCTTGGTTCTACTCCTCCAAATCCTTTGTTCTGCCTAACTGCAGTCTCTAGCTTGTCAATCTCCTGAACTGAACTCACTTGAGCTTTTTTTGGTTCCGAGAGCTCTCATTGCTAATCTTTTTCCTCTGCCAACTTCTGCCTCTAGCTCAACTCCAACTCCTGGCAATCTTCTGAACTGAACTCACTTCACTAACTCAGCTCTTTTTAATGTTCTTTTAGAGATGTAAACTCAAAGGTTGACTCCTCCTCCGAGAGTGGGATTATGGGAGGTGTAAACTCACAAAATTACAAAGTTAACTTGTGAACTCCAATGTGTGAGCTCTAATGTGTAAACTCTCTTAAAGGTGTGAGCTCTAATGTGTGACCTCTAATGTGTAAACTCTTAAAGGTGTAAACTTAAACATTGTTTCTATCAACTCTAATGACTTAACACTTTATAAGGATTCTAACACAATTTGATCTCTTAGTTCTGCTCATTTTGCTCTGCATCAATTCACAGAAGTTTCAGTTTCCTTAGAAACTATTAATTTAATCCTTTTGCTGTGGCACAATAATAATCCATTACATACATATACAGCATTTTTTTCTGGACATTCCCCAATTGGAGGACACTCCCTTAGTTTCTACTTTTGATCTACTGTGAAAGAGCTACTATAAATATTTCTTTACAAATCAATCTTTTAACATTTTCTTTCATTTTTTGGAGACTATAGGCTTATAGTTGAGTCAAAAGTGTATGCACATTTTAGTAACTTTTTGGGTTCCAAATTTCTTTCCAGAATGGCTGTACAAATTTATAGCTCTACCAAGAGCATATTAGTATAATTGTTTTCTTGAAGCTCTTCCAACAATTGTCATCTTCTCTCTTTCTTACCTTTGCCAGTCTAATGAGTATAAGGTAGAATCTCAAGAAAGTTTTAATATACATTTCTTTGATTATTATTAATTTAGAGTATGTTTTCATGTGATTCCTAAAATTTGGGCTAGCTTTCTGAAGATCCTCTGATGGGCCTTGTTCTTAGCAGGATAGCTACCACAAGAATGGTCAGGAATAGAGTCTAGAATCTTTATTCTGTCCCAGTTTTGATCTTAGTGAAGGAGTGCAGGAGTCAATAGAGCCACCAGGAGGATGGTCAAAAATAGAATGTCTCATTTCCAGTCTTCTCAGCACTTAAATACCCTGGTATGATTACACCATTACCTATATGTGTGAACTAGAGAACCATTACATCATCATGCTAAGTACTAAATATATGTATACTAAAGAACCATCATCTCATCAATTTCACTGAGTTAATTCCATGTTGTAAATATCCTTGTTTCAAGTATACTTCTCCAGAGTTCAGGCCCTCTTTATAAAAATTTTGGGTTTTTTTGCCTGAAAATTATTTTTGGATTATTTATATATGTGGGAATAGTTCTTTGTTTTATAAATTTTAATCAGTTCCTGAATATACATATTTTTAGAGATATTTGCTGTAAATATTTCCCCCATTATCTATTTCTCTCTTAATTTTAAATAGATTTACTAATGAAAAAACTTTTAAATTTTATAAAATAAAAATGTCTGTTTTACCTTCTGGGTTTTTCTCTTTCACTTATCTGGTAATGAATTTTTCTTTTTATTGATGGGAAAAGTTCTTTCTTTCCTACTTCTCTAGTTTGTTTATGATGTGACATTTTATCTTAAGATCATATATGCATTTGGAGCTTATCTTGTGTATGATATTGGTTTAAATTTAATTTCTGCCAGATTACTGTTTAGTTTTCTCAATTATTTTTGGTTTAGTGAATCCTCCCCCAAATAATTTATGTCTTTTTATTTATCTAATACTATGCCATTATTGTTTATTTTTGTTTATTATTGTTTTTGTATGTTGTATACCTAATGTTTTTTAAAAGACCTACATCCTAACTTTTTCCTATCAGTACCAAAACATTTTAATGGTTACTACTTTGTAGTATAGTTTGCAATCTAGCACTGAGAGATCACCTTTCCTTCCACTTTTTTTTTCATTATTACCTATGAAATTCTTGACCATTGTTCCTTTATATAAGTTTTGTTATTTTTATAACTTAAAAAAATATTATTTTGGTAGTCTGATTAGTATGGTACCAAATAAGACAATTTAGGTATTATTATCATTTTTGTTATATTAGCTCTACTCACCCATGGGTAATTTTTTTACTTCACTCCCTAGGGCTTTCTGGATTTAATGATAATACCTCCAAAAATGATAATTTTATTTCCCTTTTGCTTACAGGTATTCATTTAATTTATTTTTTTGGTCTTATTGCTACAGCTAGAATTTTTAGCACGGTGTCAAATAGAAATGGTATTAATGTGCAGCCTTGCTTTATCCTTGATCATATTAGAAACCTCTAGCTTCTCCCCCTTACAAATAATGCCTATCCTTGGATTTTGATACCTATTGTTTATCATATTAAGAAAAAGTTCATTTATTACTATAATTTCTAAGAGTTTTTAATAGAAAAGTTTTTTTTTTGATCTTGTCAAGCATTTTCAGCATTTGTTAGCAGACATTTTTATTATTTACATTTTGTATAATTTATTTCTATATTATATGACATATTATACATTTATGTGCATTTATTTACCATTTATACGGAGCTTCTTTAGCCATATCCTATATTGGCATATTGCTTATTATTTTCTTTTTCTTTGATGAAATTTGCTATTGTTTCTAAAATTTGTTCTTTGACCCAGCAATTCTTTAAATTTGTGTCATTTAGTTTTCCACATCTTTTTAATCCTTCTTTAGCAACTTATATTTAATATAGTTTTTGTTTCATGACAATCCATAAATGATATTAAGTATTTCTTCTTCTATACATTTTTGATGAGAACTTTTTACTCTCTAAATGGTCAATTTTTGGAAAGGTGCTAATAGCTTAGAATATGTAAACTCCTTTGTATTCCCATTCAATAACCACTAGAAATCTATCTTCCTGACTCTGTGCTAGGGATTCTCAAATTTTGGCATATAATAGGCACTAAATAAAACCTTGTTGATGACTATTGATTGTAGCTACTCCCTATGCTATCTAGATTGGCATATATGTGCCTCTGTAGTTTTTCTTTCTCTTTTCCTTTTTAGGTTGATTAGATGTGAAAGACTCCAGACAAGTGGATTTACTAGCTCTTGTTAGATATGTTCAACTCCTTGCTGGGAGACTATCATTCCTATAATTTAAACTTTGGTCCAGGAAACTTTGGTACACTCTTAGACATTTCATTCCTCTTCACCTCAATTCCTATATCATGTGCAATTGGTTGCCAAAGCCCATTGATTTTACTTACCAAGTTAGCACTTTTCACTTAAAAATATTTATCAAGCACATGCTATGAACAGGGCACTATATTTGGTACCAGGAATAAAAGGTCAAAATGGAGTAGTCTCTCTTTTTTTCTTTCTTTATTTTTTTGAGAGACAATTAGGGTTAAGTGATTTGTCATACAGCTAGTAAGTATTAAGTGTCTGAAGCCAGATTTGAGCTTAGGGCCTCCTGACTCTAAGGCTGGTGCTCTGTCCACTATATCATCCAGCTGCCCCTGTAGTAGACACCTGACCTCAAGGAACTTAAATCCTACTTTTCTCCACTCCACAAACTACTGTTCAAGAAGAATCACAGAATCTCACCACTGGACTATAATGATCATTTAATTCAATCCATATTTGACTGGATCCCTTTCATTATATCCCTGACAAGTGGTTATTGGCTTTGCTTTAATTCATGTCTAAAATAGCTTCTCCCTAGATTATTGAAATGGTCTCCTAATCAGTCTCCCTGTCAAGTTTTAGCCACAGCAGTAAAATTACCTTGGAAATTGGATAATGCCCCTTATTTGATTAAAAATCCTTAGTAGCTCCCTATTGCTTAAAACATAAAATATGAACTCTTAAATTACTTCATGATCAGTTTTAACCCATCTTCTGGGCCTCATTTCACATTTACATGACTATTCCTTCATCCAGTCTATATTTCTCTGAAGTCAATATGATGCCCCTTGCTTCTCAGTGACTGTACCATCCATTTCTTATGCCTGAAATACAATCCTTTTCCCCATCTTCAAAACTTCTTCTCCTCCTTCAAAGTTTAGCTCAAGGACCTTAAGCTTTTTCATGAGTACCCTCCCCATCTTGTCCTCAGATAAGAGTATATTTTTCCTTCTCAAATTTTCCTAAAGCTCTTTATCTAAACTCCCTTCCTCCCCCAATCCTTTCTCCCCCTCTGACTCTCTCTCTGTTTCTGTCTTTCTCTTTTTTCTGTCTCTCTCTGTTTCTCTTTGTCATTCTTTGTCTGTCTCTGCCACTTCATTTTATAAGTTTTATTTTCTTTATTTGTGTTCATGTTATATCTCTCCAATAGAATATATGCCTTCAAAAGACAGAACCTTTGTTGTTTTTTATTTGTTTGTTTGCTTTCTTTTTTTTTTTTTCCATTGCATTCCTAGCTCTTTCCATAAATAAGATGCTTGTAATTTTTTGCTTTATTGATTTGTTGAAAATTGAAAGCTAAGGTGGAAGGAATTGATTTCAAAGAATCTTGTATTTGAAAGAATACTTTGTAGTTTGTGACAAAATGCTTCTTTTGCCTTGGCAATTTTATCTGTTATTCTTAATGTATGTTCAAAGCTCTTTTTTTTTCTCTCCCTGTATGTTAAAACTAGAATAATAAATTCTTGGAAAACCCCGTGATCACATCTGAGTGATGTCATCAGCTCATTATGGACTGAAAAAATAGGCAGGGCTATTACTATAAGCTTGGCAAGCCTTCATTATTCATTGGGCTTGGTATATGTCCATTTTCTCTTCTCTGTCAATTAGCTGAAAGTTCTCTCAAATACAGATGGAAAAGAAAACTAGTGAATCACTTAAAAGGGTGTCATCTCTTTGAAACAGGAAAAAACACGAAGTTTCTGTGGCTATCAGATGTGATTCAAAAAGATATTGCCTACTATCAAGGTTGTGCGTGACCACTGGTAAGACTTGATCAAGATGATAAATTATAAAGACAGTTGAATAATGATGTCTTAATGAAAGGTTTGAATTAGCAAATTAAACAGGACAGAGATAAGAATGCCAAGGATAAAGATATACTTTTTAGGGCTTGAGAAGCATAGGGACCACAAAGCGAGTGAAAGAAGAAACTGAAAGATGAGTGTGGGTAACCTTAAGCCTAGAGGAAGAATGTTTAATGATAAAAATGGAAAATGCTTTATTCATTCAGGGGGCCAGAGGTTAGGAGTTTCAAGATGATGAATGAATCATGGGAATTGATGAGATCATTAATTGAGAGACTAAAGAGGGAGATGAGAATAAAGTCCAGTATTGACCTGGGGAATGCCCATACTTGGTGGGAGAGAGGATGATAATGATCTATCTAGCTAAAGAGACTTAGAAGTAGTCCAACAGGTAGAAGGAGAATCCTAAGAAAGCAATGTCACAGAAGCCATGGGAGGAAGAATATCTAGAACAAGGAGATGTCTGACAGTATCAAAGCCATAGAAATGTCAAGAAGAATGAAGTTTGAGAAAAAAACCATGGATTTGGCAATTGAAAGTCTTGGTTGGTCACCTTAGAGGGAACAATTTTCATTGAGTAGTCCCATTGATAGTCAGATTTCAAGGGGTTGAGAAGCAAATGGAAAATAAGGAAATGGAGACAATAAACACAGACAAAGTTTATTTAAAATATATGTATATGTATGTGTGTGTATTCATATATATTCATACACAATATACATACACACAAATATATACATATATACATAGATGCATGCACACTCATACAATCCTTTCTAGAATTTTGTATGTGAAAGATGACAAAGAAAGGATAAAAATTTAAAAGATTATTAGAACCTGTTGAAAGTTTTTTGTTTTTGTTTTAAAGGATAAGAAAAACCTAAAAATGCTTGTAGGGAGTTGGAAAAGAATGGATTAGGAGATATTGAAAATAGGAGTGATCAGAAGGGCACATCCTCAAGAGAAAATGGAAGGGGATAAGGTCAAGAACAGTAAAATTATCATGTCTTGGCCAAAAACAAAAGCCAAAGATTTTGATACACCTTGATAATGGATTCAATTCAATTAAATGGATCTATTACTGACAGTCAAAATAAAAGGAACAATGCTAGCTAATTGGTTATCCACATACAGAGTAAAATAGTTCTCACTTTCATGGAACTTATAAGAGTAATATAGACAAAGTACATATGTGCTTTAGTATAAGAGTATGGTGCTGGCATTTTCCAGTTTCATTTGTAAAACAAGAAGAAATCTTCCAACTTGGATATACTGATGGTTGGGAAATAAAGCCCACCTGTCTAGTTAGAGTCAGAGGATCTACTCACAAAATCAATTAAAGTACACACACACATGCACATATGTATATCTATCATGTAACATACATGTATGTATGAATATATGTATACATGTAAATATATTTGCATATATATGTGTATGTATAGATAGGCATTATACATTATGGGCAGCATAAAGCAAATCATATTTTGGAAGGTATTGGCCATTTTCATATCAACCTCATGCAAAGCATGAGGCCCTGAGCCAAAGTTCTGTCAAACTGTTCTAACTGTATTTAAAAAAAAATCTTAATACCTTGCCTTGAAGTGGGGAAGAAGGCATTGAGTTTAAATGTGTGATATAGCACAGTAGTAACACTGTAATACATAATGGGATGTAGTAATAGGAACAATGGGTTGAGTGTAAATGAGAAATTGTGTTTTGGTTGTGTTGATTGGGGTGGTTACTGACTCTTCATTTGGAGTTTTCTTGTCAGGGATACTGGCATGGTTTGCCATTTCCTTCTCTAGCTCATTTTACAAATGAGGAAACTGAGGCAAACAGAGTGAAGAAATTTGGCCAAGATCACATAGCTAATAAATATCTGAGGTTGTATTTGAGTTTAAATCCTCTGGCCTAAACTCCATCTACTCTACCATCTAATTGCTTAAGAAAGAGTAGTTGTTATTCTTGGTCTCTTCAGGTAGTTTGGATTATTTGTAAAGGAAGAATCAGGTCCAGGGAAATCTGTCGGTTTTGGCATTTGCAGAGCCTGAGATAAGTCTTTTATTTGGATGAAAACCAATGCTTTTTCATGCCTGAAACATGTTCTTCCTCCACTTCCAGTGGACTCCCTCTCTTTATTAGCTTATATCAAATGTGTCTATTATCCATATCAAAAGCAGTTTTTTTTTAAAGGTTATATAGCCTTTTTAAGTCCTTATTAGGCACATGTTCTCACAGAGTTTCTGAAATGTAAGGTCTAGATCTGCCTTTTATAGGTGTTCAACAATACAAATAGTGATTCCATCACAGGCTCCAACTTTCTGGACATCAATCCCTTGAGCTGAGTGGGAGCTTAATCCTACCCTGTATCCTCTATACCAAAGTTCCTTCCCAGAAGGAAGGCCACTCACATTGTCCTACAGTCCTTGCAGAGCAAAGGGACTGGAGAAGACACATGGGGTGTCACAGGACTTTTCAAATCCTCCCAAACATTAGAACTTATAACTACAACTTCAAAAATTGCTTTTGTTATACTTTGCATAGTATTTACTTATTTGTATACATATTATTTCACCTCAGTAGAAGGTAAGCTGCTTGAGGGTAGGAACACTTATTTTTGCCTTTGTAGTTCCAGTCCCTATTATGTCTGTTTTGTCTTCTGTTTTTAGAAGCCTTGTTGTTTCATTGGTATAGGGAAACTTCAAAGAAACTTCCTCCACCAAAGCAGAGCAGCGACTTAGAGTTTTAGGAAATTGCTTGGAGTTATCTGACTCATGTCTCACAGCTAGGTTTAAGGGCAGACTTGAACCCATGTACTCCAGATTCAGTTCAGTTTTCTATTTTCTCCCCAGGGAACTACCTCTGTCTTAACAGACAGTATGAGAATAATAAATGCTTATTGTGTCACATTCAATTGAATCTTTGATATGATAACTATTTGAGCTTCAGCTCCATCACCCTTTGGATATGTTTGAGAACTGAGACTAAATAATTGGGAAGAATAGAACCCTGCTTCACTCCATGTTTGTTCTTCAGTCCCTTTGCTCTGCTAGGACTGCAAGCAATGTGGGTGGCCTCTCTGGGAGGAACTTTGGTACTGAGGATGCAGGGTGGGACTAAGCTCCCAATGGTGGGTCAAGGGATTGAAGTTCAGAAAGTTGGAGCCTATAATTGAATCACTATTTGTGTTGTTGACCACCTACAAAAGGCAGATCTAGAGCATACATTTCAGAAACTCTGTGAGAACATGTGGCTTATCTGTGTCAAATTAAGTAAACAGACTAGGCTTTCTTTTCCAGAGTCTGCCTTATCTGTGATATCATCTGCCAAGCTGTATTCTTCCCTATTACTCTTGTCAATTGCTGTCATGAAAAGGAAGCTTAGTTCAGAATAGGAAAGAAAAACTATTGCTTTGGGAAATGTTACACAATCGAATGAAATGTTTGGCCACCTTTGAAGTGCTGATTGTTCTAGGTTTGGTGGACAGGGTTGGTGAGTGACTATGATAGAAATTTCCACGTATCTGACAGTTCACAGCTGGAGTGGTGGTTTAGCAAGCAAGAGTAATTTTCATAACTACACAAATCCAGGAAACCTGACCCTAAACATCAAAGGTATATATTTCAATATGTATCTGGCTGATCTGTATCTGACATTGACCTAGATTCTGCCTTGAATGGAGGGGAAGGTGCAAACACAATGCCTGAGGTCCTGGATTTTGTAAACAAGGAGAGGGGAATCTGAAAAGTCTGTCTTGAGAGCTGGCTGTGTTTCTTTGACCATTAACAGTTTAGGAAAATGTCTATGGGCCAATGCAAACTTATGAAGGTCTATGCAAACTTGTAAACTGCTTCATTTCTTCATGGTAATGGACTTCATAATCTATATAAGATTTTAATTTCAAATCAGTCAACATAGACTTACTCAGCACCTCCTTATATGCCAGCCAAATTGGGAGTTGTTTCTGGATTGTGGTTTAATAATATATTAAAAGTTTATTTTATTTATTTTTGTTTACTTTATACCTGGTAATTGATTCATGGATTATAGCCCTAGTTCTTTCTGAAACCTGCAATAGATATATCAGGGCATAAAAGTGATGGTCACTGATCCAGGTGCATCAGCTGGGTATCAGCAAGTCATTGGCAAGGAGTGTTTTAGATCTAATCTGTAAAATTCATTGATATAGGGAATCCTCATTGAAGGAAATTCCTCTTTCTGTTGCAGAGGTATACTTGTGTGACAGTTTTTAAAGCTTTGACAGAGGGCATTGAAAAATCAAATGAATTGCTACGGATCTCATATTTAATACACATGAGAAAATAATTTGTACTCATATCTTCCTGACTCAAAGATGAACTCTCTTTCCATCGTTTCTCTTCAAGCTTTTAGAGTCCCAAGAATTGAAATAGAAAGAGTCAAGATTTTCTTTTGATATGATGCCAGGCAAGAAAAAAATCAGGGCCAGTTTTGAGTTGCCCAGCAACTCAGTAAGTTTTAATGGCTTAGGAGAAATGAATTGAATGGACTTCAAAAACAAAATCATTCTCTCCTCCCTCTTTTAATTTATCACCAGCTCTGTTTTTGTTTTTCTGTACAATGAGAAAATTATTCTTACTCAGATGTTTTTCATTGTGAGCAAACTAAACATATTGACTTTTGAAGTCACAGAATTGATAGAGTAGGCAACTGGTTTGTTTTTCATTACTGGGAAACTAGAACTTAAATTATTTGAGCAGGAATACATCATCTGCCTGGTGAAAGTTCTTACTGTCAAAACATAATATTTTCCTCTTGCTTTATTGGATGTCATAAATACCCAGAGTTGGGAGGAGAGGAGTAGGTGATTATGGAATTAGGAAATTCCAGGTATAAGAATTGGGGAAGTAAGGCAAAGGAAAGGCAACAGTTAGGTAATTCCTGCTGGCCTAATGTGATTATCACATGCTTTTATATGAATGACGATGATGATGACAACAAACAACTTATCCATTGTGGGATCTTCATTTCATTTGTATGACTTCTAGAAATTATTGAGTCTATCCCCAAGCTTTGCATCAGTTTTGTTTTCTTTTTTTCTCTATGATATCTCAATTAGTGATGTCATCAGCTTTCATTGCTTCAGTTTTCATTTCTATATTCATCATTCTCAGATCTCTATATTTACTTGTAGTTTTTTCCCTAAGCTCTAGCTCCATGTTACTGACAACATCCCTAAAGCATCTCAAAACATGTTGACAGATGTAGAAATATTCTTTAAATGATTTTATATATATAACCTATATCAAGTTGCTTACCATCTTTGGGGGAGGAGAAAGGAAGGGAGAGAGAAAATTTGGAACTCAAAATTAAAAAAAAATTAATTAGGAAATTGAAAATGGAAAATTGGAATTGGATTTGGGAATTGGAAAAAATAGAACTGTTTTTTGGGATTCCTTTGGATCACTGAACCACTGAGAAGAACCAAATCTGTTGTAGTTGATCATCACATATTCTTGCTGTTACTGTGTACAATATATTCCTGATTTTTTTCTTTACATGATTGTTTAATAAGATACCTAGCTTAATAAATAGTAACTGTTTAATAAATGTTTGGTTTGATTTATTAATTACAGTTTGCACATAAATTTCTTAAGATTGGCAAAGCATTTTTGATGTATTATGTCTCACTGACCCATTCAGGTAAATTCTCTCATTGTCTACATCATATAAAACAGGAAACTGATGTTTTAAATAGGGTAAGTGACTTGCTCAGGATTGCAGGGCTAGTAAATAACTGATTGGAGATTGGAACCTGAAACTTTTCTACTGTCAATCTATCATTCTAGTGCCTTTTTACTCAAGACAAATTTACTACCCAGTTTTACTACTCCTACTCTATCAAAATCACTGATCCTTTGGACATTTGAATGGAATGAATTCTCAGTTCTTTTCTGGGTCTGTGATTCTTCATTCTTGACATCATTTACCATCTTCCTGCTGCTTCACAAATGCACTGTAGTACTTTAAAAAATAATCCAATTTGTGAATGAACTGTCACTAAGAATGATAAAATGTTTCTGGTGGGCTTTTGCTGGGTTTTCCCGGTTGGAAAGTCATCCTGCCACAGCCTGCTCCTGAAAACCAAAATGTTTAAATGTGAAATTCCATTCTCCATATTAATTCTAAATCTCTTAACTCTTGTGTTGTGGGGTATGGACAGGATCCAGGTTAGAATGGCATCAAATGCTTATTTTCTTGATTTTCCTTTTTTTTTTTTTTCCAGAATTTCATTCTTATTATATGACAGCACAAGGAACGATTTGTACAGCAAGGAAGTCACTCTGTGGCACTGATTACGTGAGATCAAGTCATGGAATGACATTCATGCCCTAAATCAGACATGTTCTTGTCAGCCTCTTGCAGGACAGTTTCTGAGGTTAACAACCAGTCCTGACATTGACTTTCAATCACAATGAAGTCACATTTTATAAAACAACATTTCCTAAAGGAAGAAGAAAGGGTTAGAGGAGGACATAGAAACATAAAATAGTTTAAAATTGACTCAGCATCATGGTGGTGGTTCAGCTGATTCTTTCCAGTTGAATGGATTAGACTTCCATAATAACCACAAATTTAGAGCAAGGAGAGAGATCTTAGAGAAAATCTAATTTATTACCTTCATTTTACAGATGAGGAAACTGAGTCAGAGATCAAATAAGTGACTTGCTCAATCAAGGCCATCCAGATAATAAATGGCAGAGGACCCAATTGGAGGTCCATGAACTCCAAGTACAATAGCTCTGTTGTAACATATTTCTTCCTTTACTGAATCAACTAAAGCAGGGATACTTAACAATTTTTGTGCCATGGACTCCATTGGCAAGTCCCAGCTAATATTTTGCCTTTTACAAAAAGTCTTTTCCAGTTCTCCTTATTCTTAGTACCTTCTCTCTGAGATTATCTCCAATTTATCCTGTATATGTCATATTTGTATAAAGTTATTTGCATGTCATTCCCTCTATTAGATTGGGAGCTTCTTGACAGCAATGATTGTTTTTTTTTCCCTTTCTTTGTACCTCCATTAACATAGTATTTGGCTCATGTGAGTGCTCAATAAATTGTTATTACTTGTTATTAAAAATCTGGTGGATCCCTTCTCAGAATTATGCTTGTGGCCCACATATATAATTGAAGGAAATCTTAATATTAGAAATTAGTGGAAATAAAGATGTCATTACCCACTCACCTCCTATCCAAGCTCATACTCATCCTGAAATCTATTAACAGATCTTTGAGGGTTAAGAACCCTAGAAATAGAGGAAAAGAAAGGAAAGAAGAATATGAAGGAGAAAAGGAAGACTAAAAGAAGATGATAATCAAGAATATCAAGTCCAAATTGCTACTTAATCAATTTAATTTGGGAAAATGTTTTACTATCTTTTGAAGTTGTTTTGTTGTTACTTAGGTGTGTCCAATTCTTTGTTATCCTATTTGGAGTTTTCTTGGTAAAGACATTGGAGTGGATTGCCATTTCCTTCTCCACCTCATTTTATAAACGTAGAAACTGAAAAGTTTTCAGTGAGCTGTTCACAGATAATAAGTATCTGAGGTCACATTTGAACTCAGGTCCTCCTGACTCCAAGGCCTGCACTGTATCACCTAATTGCCCTTTTGGTGTCTAGTGAATAACAACAACAATAATGATAATCATTTATATTTTTAAATCATTTTAAAGTTTCAAAAACATCTTCCTCATGAAAATAATGAGAGGTTGGCATATAAGAATTATTATCTTCAACTTATAAATGGAAACTGACACTTATAGAGATCAATAGGCCTTGCCCAACATCATTCAGGGATTATATATAATGTTCCTCTTTTCCAACTCCTTACTTAGTATTTTTTTCACTGTATTAGGATGCTTTTCAACAAAGGGTCCCTATGATTAATCATAGGAATTGATGAATTAGAAATATTTATTGTGCACCCACTGTGTACTCATTGTACTAGGTACTCTGAAGGATGCAAAAGAAGTGCCAAATGTGGGCCCTGCCCTAACTAGAAAGCACAGGACTTGCAGTATTTAAAACCTGCCACACCCAAGTGAATATTTGAACATATAAATCTTAGATAGACTTCAGGGAGATAATGGAGAATAGAAGAGTCAGACTGTGGTTAATGGAGTTACAAAAAATAAGATGCAACTAAGCAACTGAACAGCAACAAAATTGCAATAGAGATGGAAAACCCTTGACAATTTAGTAGATGATTTTTGAGGGTTCCTGGGATATTGTAGACAGCCAGGTGCTGAATTGTCCTGAACTTTGCTGGCTGGTTCTTGCACAGCGGGAGTTCCATAACTCTGATGGTTCTATACATGATGCTATTCTAGTAAGTTTCGCTTTCCAGAGTTTATGTTGTAATGCCGGAGAAACTGAGCAAGACAGAGATTAGAGAACAATTTAATAATTTATTAAATGGAGAGATATACTGGGACCAAATGGATCCATGGTTGGTCCCAGAGCTGAATGAGACTATTGTCTCAAAAAATCCAGCACTGAGTATTAGGCAGCAAGATTTTTATAGGATAATGAGAACAATGACATAATGGGGGAGATACCTGGATGGGGATAACCTAATGGGGGGAGGCATCTAGGATGACATAATGGGAGGTACTGGAGAGGCTCCTGATATTCTAATGATGTCTAAAATGGATAAAGATCTTTATCCCATTAAACATTAATAGGAAATAAGTATAGCCTAAAGTCTAAGATATCACCAGTCCTTTTCATTTTTTATTCCTTGCTTAAATTTACTGGACTATGATTTGCTGTTTATGCTTTAACTTTGAAATACCTTATTCTGTTGGAATTGCCCTGACAGACTCAGTTTTTAGAATTATTTTTTAGAAACAACCAGAAATCAGACACTTAGTCTCTCTGATCTGTTTCTCCACTCCTGTTACCCCAGGACCTTAATTAGTATTTCAGTGTACTTAAAAGGACCTTGTAGTGGATATTGGGCCTCTAAAAGTTTGGGATTTGCCTGCCTTGGTCTAATCTGATCCTTTCTGCAACCCTGTCTGTTCCTCTGGGCAGGGACAGGTGGAGCTATTCCAAGCCTCACCCTTCTCCCCTGGAGTGGGTTGCCCCTCTGAATGGGCAGCATGACTGTCTTGAGCCCTGTTGCTCTGTAAGCAGAGGCCGAGTCATGCACAAATGACCACAGACCTAACTCACAGTGAATTGTCCATATAATCCCCAACTGCAGAGGACTTGACATGATTGAAATAAGGAACTTTGTGTATTGCTGATTAACTCTGGGGTTATCAGGGAGAGACTTGACCTTGTCATAAGTCCTTGCATTGTTCTAGCTTTATTTTGATTTTTATTTGGTCTATTACATAGGGTTAGTCAAAATTATGGTGCTAACACCTTCTAGAGGAAGGTAATTCAAAAATTAGAAGAGAGAGAGTGTGGAATGTTGTGCCATAGTTCCCTTTTAATGTCCTGACCCAGTTTCTCCAATTGTCCTATTTAGTTACTCTGCCTCAGGTTATAACATTTCCCTCTTGATGAGATAAAGGTTTTATATCTTTAGGCTATAATCATTCCTTCTTAATGTTTGACAGGATAAAGTTCTATCCATTTTAGACATCATTAGAATATCAGTAACCTCTCCAGTACCTTCCTCCATTGTGTCATCCTAGATGCCTCCCTGCTGTAGATTATCCCCCATCCAGGTACCTCCCCCATTATGTCATTGTTCTTGTTATCCTATAAAAAAGCTTGCTGTCTGATACTTAGTGCTGGATTCATTGAGATGATAGTCTTGTCCTGGGACCAACCATGGATCCATTTGGTCTCAGTATATCTCTCCATTTAATAAATTATTAAATTGTTCTCTAATCTCTGTCTTACTCAGTTTCTCCAGCTTTACAATATCTCACTAAATTACGCTTTAAGGATCCTATGATTTGATGAGGGTAGAATTCTCTTGGTGAGGAAATTATAAAACTGTTCTGTAACTTAAAGACACTTTAAGAAAGCTGATAGGGCTCTAAGAATGACTTGCTTGGGGTCTTACAATCTCTTTATGCCATACACTGGAATTGAACCAAAGCAGGACTTCTTAATGTCACAGAATTAAACTTTTTGTACTGAATATTTTATCTTTTAGAGCCTTTACAGGGCCTCTCTAAGAAGGCTCCATGTGAAATAAAGTAATGAAACTAATCAGATTTTGAACACTGAGAGGGGAAGTAGGAAGGGTGGAGTCAGATCACTAAAGTAAGTTGCCTTAGCCTGCATTCTCTGCAATGTCTACCACCACCCTCTTCATAAGCTCATAGGATCATAGATTTAGAGCTGGTAGAGGTGGGTTTTAGAGATCATTAAGGACTGTCATATAACAACAAAATTCATATGGAACAATAAAAAGTCGAGAATCTCAAGGGAATTAATGAAAAAAAAATCAAATGAAGGTGGCCTAGCTGTACCTGATCTAAAATTATATTATAAAGCATCAGTCACCAAAACCATTTGGTATTGGCTAAGATATAGATTGGTGGATCAGTGGAAAAGGTTAGGTTCACAAGACAGAATAGTCAACTATAGCAATCTAGTGTTTGACAAACCCAAAGATTCTAACTTTTGAGATAAGATTTCATTATTTGATAAAAACTGCTGGGATAACTGGAAATTAGTATGGCAGAAATTAGGCAAGGACCCACACTTAACACCATATACCAAGATAAGATCAAAATGGGTCCATGATCTAGGCATAAAGAACGATATTATAAATAAATTAGAGGAACATAGGATAGTTTATCTCTCAGACTTGTGGAGAAGAAAGAAATTTGTGACCAAAGATGAACTAGAGACCATTATTGATCACAAAATAGAAAATTTTGATTATATCAAATTAAAAAGCCTTTGTACAAACAGAACGAATGCAAACAAGATTAGTAGGGAAGCAACAAACTGGGAAAACATCTTTACAATTAAAGGTTCTGATAAAGACCTCATTTCCAAAATATATAGAGAACTGACTCAAATTTATAAAAAATTTACAAAAAATTGGCCATTCTCCAATTGATAAATGGTCAAAGGATATGAACAGACAATTTTCAGATGATGAAATTGAAACTATTACCACTCACATGAAAGAGTGTTCCAAATCACTATTGATCAGAGAAATGCAAATTAAGACAACTCTGAGATATCACTACACACCTGTCAGATTGGCTAAGATGACAGGAAAAAATAATGATGAATGTTGGAGGGGATGCGGGAAAACGGGGACACTGATGCATTGTTGGTGGAGTTGTGAACGAATCCAACCATTCTGGAGAGCAATCTGGAATTATGCCCAAAAAGTTATCAAACTGTGCATACCCTTTGATCCAGCAGTGTTTCTATTGGGCTTATACCCCAAAGAGATACTAAAAAAAGGAAAGGGACTTGTATGTGCCAAAATGTTTGTAGCAGCCCTGTTTGTAGTGGCTAGAAACTGGAAAATGAATGGATGCCCATCAATTGAAGAATGGCTGGGTAAATTGTGGTATATGAATGTTATGGAATATTATTGTTCTGTAAGAAATGACCAACAGGATGAATACAGCGAGGCTTGGAGAGACCTACATGAACTGATGCTAAGTGAGATGAGCAGAACCAGGAGATCATTATACACTTTGACAACGATATTGTATGAGGATGTATTCTGATGGAAGTGGATTTCTATGACAAAGAGACCTAACTGAGTTTCAATGGATAAATGATGGACAGAAACAGCTACACCCAAAGAAGGAACACTGGGAAACGAATGTGAACTATTTGCATTTTTGATTTTCTTCCCGAGTTATTTTTACCTTCTGAATCCAATTCTCCCTGTGCAACAGAACTGTTTGGTTCTGCAAATATGTATTATATCTAGGATATACTGCAACATATTTAACATATATAGGACTGTTTGCCATCTTGGGGGGGGTGGAGGGAGGGAGGGGAAAAAAACGAAACATAAGCGAGTGCAAGGGATAATGTTGTAAAAAATTACCCTGGCATGGATTCTGTCAATACAAAGTTATTATTAAATAAAATAAAATTAAAAAAAAAAAGGACTGTCATTACTGATTATATTTTATTTTTCTTGAAAACTGAACATGTCAGAAAACCCCACACCATACCAGAGAGTGGATCAATAACTTTAGAAAACTCTTGCTCATTCTTAGAATTTTGCTAAAAGTTATATTCACATTTTGATGATATGATCATGAGTATTTCTGATAAATATTGAAACAAACTTCCAAAGAATGGGGTACATAGAAAATGAAGAAGTATTTTTTTTTATTGTTGTTGTTGAGTAGAAAGGCACAGTGAAGACCAGACTTGGAGTCAGCATATCCTGCAATCAAGTCTTGTCTGGTCATCTGATCATTCCCAGAGTCATTTTGGTTTCCCAAGCAACTAAGAGTGTAAGTTACTGCTAATTTGTGGAACTGAATCAATGGAACAAATTTACCCTAGGATTTCTCCACAATGATAAAATCATAGCTCCCCTACCCCTTAAAAATGGGGAACATAAAGCAAAAGTAAAAAAAAATAACATTTTAATACCTATAAAAATTTTTTTCCTTAGTTAAGGTAGATGGTACAAGTATTATTATCCCCATTTTACAGGAGGAAATTGAGGCTCACTAATAAGTGATCTATATAGAATATGGGATTTGAACCTAGTTATCCTAACTCTTTGATCTATATTACTTTGCTTCCAAAAGAATAACTAAATGGAAGCAGATAAAATAATTGCATGGCATGTTATATTATTAGTATTATTTAAATAAATGTGAGAATGAAAGACATGTTTAAACTTCATTTTAAAGTCTTTGTTATCTCAAAACAGTAGTCAAAAACAAACATTAGTGATAAAAGGATGTGGCCTGATAGCAATATTCAAAATGATTTATGTTTTCTCAAATTGTACTTCATGATATTTGTGTAGGGAGTCATGATGTATACTTTCGGAAGTACATTCAAGGATCAATGGATTGTATACAATACTACATATATGACCCATAATTATGACCTGTACTTCTGTGGATAGAGGAAGAGGAGGTTCAAGGATAACAGAATTTCCCACATGGGCAAACCTTTTACTTCTCTTTGTGATAACAAATGGAATCCTATCTCACCTGCTCCATGTAGTCTTTCTTTATCCAGAAAGCCTACATGGAGCAGATGAGATGGTCAGGATCACCCATTTGAAACTTATCAAATTTGCTTTATGGTGGGGATTTAGGTTCTCTTCTTGTAGCTAAGTAGAGGATGAATGGAACTGGGAGACCTTTGAGGCAGAGAAACCAATCAGAAGGAATGACAAATGAATTAGTGATGCTGAATAATTAGTCCCAGCTCACATTCTCACCCTTTCAGTCCAAGGGTTTTTCCTTTGTATCATAGCACTGAACCACCTTGTTGCTATAATTCTCCTCAGAATTTTTCATATTTTCTTTACTAATGTATATATGTTTCTCTCTTTCACTTCCTTAATCTTCACATAAAGTCAATTTCTCTGTAGACTCCAGACTCTGTAGGATCTTTTAATTTTTTTAAATTTCAAGGATTTCCTTATTATAATCTGGGATAAACACCCACTCACACACACACACACACACACACACACACACACACTCACACACACCAAAAGCTATCAAGCAGACTCAATAAACAGTTGACATCCTCCTTCTTTAACCTCTTTCCTCCTTTGGCTTTCTCATCTGGAAAATCCTGACCTCATGTTTAGGAATAAATCTTTCCCATTCAAAAAGTTCTGTGATTGTTTGTTCTTTGATTCATTTTTCCATTACTTGACCTTATGGATAGAGAGGGACCATTGTAAACTCTCTTCTTCCCAGGTGGAAGGAAAAGACATTTTTGGTCCAACATCTATCACATATTACCTTTGACTTATGAAAATGGAATATACAATATGTTGATTGTGGTCTAGACATTATTGGATTTTCTCTGGCATATAATCTGGTTAGATACTTAACTGGTTCGTTTTATCTTCTTTCTTTATGAAATGAGTTACAGTTTAATCTTTTGGGTTACAAATGATTAGATTTAATTCTGATAGCATTAATTGCATTTCATAATACAACTCATAAAGATGTGTTGACATCATTCAAAGCTTAGCCAGGAGGTTTTCTTACATATATACATAAAAAGGCAGGGAGTAAGTAGCTTCTTTTAAGGATAAAGAGCTACCACATTTCTTAGGATACATTTTACATTTATCTTTACATTCAACAGTCAATAAGCATTTAATTAGTGACAAATATGTGCCAGGCAGGATATTGAAAGCCATGGGTACCAAGAAAGGTTAAATCATCATATTTTCCCTCAAGGAATTTTACATTATAAAAGGGAGAATAGCATGTGTCAGTCATGATCATCATTAAATTCGATAGCATAGTGATAAATTTCTAGTCTTGTAGACAGGAAGACTTGAGTTCAAAGGTGACATCAGACACTTACTAGCTATGTGACTCTGGTCAAGTTACATTTGTTTGACACAATGTCTTCATCTGTAAAATGGGGATAAACATCTACCTTCCAGGATCATGTAAGAATCAAATGAGATAATACTTGTTAAACAGTTACCACAATGCCCGCTACATAATAGGTACTATTTGAGTTTTCAAGGTAATAATATAGTAGCTAGTTAGCTACTAGTTAGCTACTATATTATTACCTTGAAAACTCAAATTTTTACATAAATGATTCATATTAATTCTCTCTCAAACAGATTGGCTAGACTAGACATGCAAATGGTTTCCCTAATTAAACTATGTAAGTTTAAATTTAGATCTTTCCTTTATCTTAGCTGAAGGATAAGCAGTTTCTTAAATTCAACTTAAAGACCAATGAAAAAATATTGAAAATAAACTTTATAAAACACAGAAGCTTCAAGAATACTCCTTGCCCTTTTTTGGATATGTAGAAAGAAAACTAGTCAAGCTATCTATGATGTCAACTCAATTTCTATTCCAGAGCATTTTTTTAAAAAAAACATCTACCTTTTGTGTTTCACAACCAACATACATACAATAAACATGTCTGGGCAGTGCTCCTTTTTGTTTCTAGATCTAATGGTTGTCAGTTCATTGAATTCCCTTTTAAAATAAGGGGAAGATAACAATACTGTCAAGATGATTTTGTAGAACACTAAAAAATTGTCATAACTCCCATTCAACCCTCCGATAATGGGTTAACTAATAGGTTATACTCCAGCTTCTTAAACTGTGGCTCACAACCCCATATGGAATCTTGTAACTGAATGTGGGGGGAGGGGGTCATAAAATTATGATTTACTACCAGTAACTATTTGATTTGTATATCTATTTTATATACCCATATTCGTAGGGTTGCATAAAAATTTCTGGTGAAAAGAGATTGCCAATGGGAAAAGTTTAAGAAGCCCTTGGCTCTACTAATAGTATTGCATATATAAAGGGCTCTGGAGGGTAAAGAATATATGAAAAGCCAAGTTTATTTCTCTAGACCACAAAGAGCTATAAAATACCCTAATTTCTGAGTTCTTGACATTCAGTATACACCTTTTTCCAGTGACTCACATTTTAAGAACACAAGTTCTCCTTTAGAGCTCCTCCCTGCCCCTCCTATAGATGATTTCTTTATCCTGAGAGAAACTGATTTACAAGTCATCCAAGCCCTCTTTTTCCTGATTTCTTAGTACTTCATTGCCTATCTCACAAAAGAAAAAATGGATTCTGATTTAAGATAAACAGCTGCTGGAATGTTTAGTGAAAACTCCAGTTTGGAGGTGACTGACCTGAGAAAATCTTTGAGAATCTCATTCACAGATCTAAAACTGAGATATTTCCTGCTTCACAACTAATCTAGCTGAGTTTTCCAAAAAAATTTACTCGTCCCAGTGGTCAGTTGGAAATAAAAATTTCCCTGGAAAGATGAAGAGGAGAGGCACAGATTAAAAATTTAAACTGCCTGAATAAAAGTAAGAGTGAATAGCAATGGTATGCAGAGGAAGGCAAGAAGATCAGAGGTGAAATATCCCTACACAGGAATCTTAATCCTTAAGTCAGAACAAACACCACCACCACCACAAAAAAGCATGGTTGTTTCCATAGCAATGAATTATACAATCAAAAGGCAGCTAAATGACACAGTGGATAGAGAGCTGGGCCTGGAGTCAGGAAGAATTATCTTTCTGAATTCAACTAGCCTCAGATACTTATTAGCATCTGTAAAATGGCCTGAAAAAGAAAATAGCAAACTACTCCACTTATTCCAAAATGGGGTCACAAAGAGTTGGACAAAACTGGAAAAAATTACAGAAAACCTACATATGTGGACATAATCAGTCAGGGCTATTCATTATCCAGTTTCAACAATTTGTAGCGAAAACAAATTTCACATCAGGAATCAATAGAATCAACAGACTTTTATTCTTTATTATTAGCTATAAAAGGTCATAGCAATAATCCCTTTACTTATACAAAGGTTCTTAATTTTGTACAATTTTTTTTTATTTAAAAATTTTTTTGTACAATCTTACAATTGAAAGACACCTTACAAAGCAACTTGTGGTCAAAACTTTCATTTCCTGACATATAGCCATCACTTTCTGACACAGAATTATATACTTTATGTTACTTTGCTTCAGTAACATAAGTGATGAAGTAGAAGCTAGATCTGGGTTGAGAAGGACCTGAATTCAAATCCATCACTACTAGCTTTTTGACTTGGGCAATTCACTTACTATTCTCTGCCTCAGTTTCCTCATTTGTAAAATGAAGATAGTAATAACAGTACCTATCTCCCAGGTTTGTTGTAAGGATAAAATAAGACAATATTTGGAAAGAACTTTGTATACTTTAAAGTGCTATATAAATGCGAATTATTAGCAAATGCTGGCTAGTGTTATCTCATTTTATCCTTACACCAATTCTGTGTTGTTGTTAAGGTAGTTATCATTATTCACCATTTGCATATGAAGAAACCGAGGCATTGAGAAGTAATAATTGCTCCAGGTTATACAAGTAGTTAATAGAAGAGCAGGTACTAAGATTGAAGTTTTTTTTTTTAACTTTTATATTTTAAATTATTTTAAGAATGGAGAATCTGCTTCTCCCAGTTCTATGACAAATTCATTTTATGAGGTCAGATGAGTTATTTAATCTCTCAGATTGTCATCTCCTAGATACAAACCAGAAATCATAGTATTGACAGTTGCTTAAAAGTTGTTGCTGTTACTTCTAAACAATTAAATGAAGTTCTTAATTAGATATCTTTCTAGATATAGATAATATCACACAAAATATTGTTTCTAAAAACATTGCTATCATCTCATTTTCCTGGACCCAAATCTTCCTTTAATGGCTGACTTTCTAATGCTTACATGAAACAATCCAGATTTCTTATCTTAGCTTTCAAAATTCACTGCAATCTGGCCCCAAATCACCTTTCTGAACTTATCTTCCACTGCTGAAGGACACAGTTTAATTTAGTGAAAAGGGCACGGGCACTCAGCCTGAATACACTGAGTTCAAATTTTACCTCTGATGCTAGCAGCTAGGGCAATTAATTTACTTTCCCTGGGCCTTTATTTCTTCAATTGTATAAAACAAAAAAAAAGGATTAGACCAGAGGATCCCAGTAATTGGTAATATATGATTCTGTTTCTTGAATCTGCTAAAACCAGCCAGACTGGTTTATCCCCTGCCTTAAACATTTTTTGCACATTTTTGTTTCTGCTGCACTTCTTTCACACATGAAGTGAACTCTCCCCTCCCTTGTCTCCAATTTATATCACTTCTCTCCCATTCCATATAGTTTTGCTTGGCCATCCCAACCCAAGGTAGTCTTTTCCTTCTCTTAATTTCAGTCATACTTTTTATAAATGTAATTTATATGAAGCTCATTATAGATCATTTAACATGGATAGCCATGTTCTGATTCATATGTAGCTTTTTTCCATTTATAGTGAAAATTCAAAGATAGAGATTGTTGCTTATTTATATTGATAACATCAATATATCAATAACACATAGTAAACATAATAACATAAACACAATAATAAAATTATTATGATGATGGTGATGAGGAGGAGAAATGAAAGAAGGAAGAAAGGAGAGAAAAAGAAAGTTGAAATTGAGTGTTACCCCAAGGGCAATAAGGAACTATGTTGTAGGCATGAGTAGGCTACAAGGCATTACTACTTAAGAATTGCCTAAAGGTAAAGTGAGGCAACAGAGAAATGCAGGGCTGAAAAAGAGATATGGAGAGAATGAAAAATAACCAGTAGGAAGCTTTTGTGCTTCATTAATATCTACAGAAGACTGAAAGGACTTCCCCTTCTCCTCCCTCCCCTCCCCCTACAAATAACTCATCTATTCTGTTGAGAAATTATGGAATCTAGGGACAGGGTCACATGGGATGAGAAGGTTGAGTTGTAACTGGGCTTTAGTGGAGAGGAGTGTAACCACATAGAAGATACATTGGATCACTTGTAGGAGAAAGAATCAGGATCTGGGTTTAAATCCTTCTTCTGACACTACATATGTGATCTTGGGCAACTTTAACTCCTTTACATCTCAATTTTCTTTTCTGTAAAATGAGTGAGGTTTAACATATGTGACCTATGAAGAGTCTATCATCTCTAGAATTATAACTTATGCTCATAAGAATAGGTGTTGAAGATGATGATGATGAGAACACATTTGTTTAGTGCTTTGTGGTTATGATGTACTGTATATGTATCATATCACAAGGACTCTATAAGAAGGGTTATTATTTTCATCTTATAAATAAGAAAACTCATGCTCATGTTCAGAGAAGTTAGGTTAAGTTGTTTGTCCACAATTCTATAAAAAGTAAGTATAAGAGCTGAGAATGAAATCCATATCTTCTGTTGCTGGTTCTAGAGCTCTTTTCATTACTCAAAATACTTTGTAGAGAAGGATTATATATATGTGCTGATTGATTATGTCATTAATGTTATATAGTACCCCATAGATACTGAAACATCAAATCATGACTCATGGAGATTAGTTCCTCACTAGATGCAATGAGCAGAAAATATATTTAGTATAATATTCAGCCATCAAGATTCTAAATTTAAGCCACTGTGGGTATATAGATGGGGATTTGACTTCTGAGTTCATTGCTATAAGGAACTCCCGAATGAGGAAACTCCCTAATGAAGATAGGCACATTCTTTGCAATGAAATATCTTCATATATTGCTTGGATAGAGCACTAAGAGAACAAATGAGTAGTGAGGGGTTATCTAACCAGTAAAATGTGTCAAAGATGGACTAAAACCAAGATTTCCCTGGCTTTGTGGCCTTCCATCTATAGTGGTCCTTATTTTAATTGTTTGCTAAATAGTTAGGGATTTTCAACAATGGTGCAAAAGGATTCATGTTAAAAATTCTTTAATGATGTTATAAGCTATAAATATTTGCAGAATATTATGATTAGCATATTAAATTATCCTGAGATTCACAACACATTTTTATTACTGTTGTTGAAAGGGTTTATGGGGGAAAAAGTTGGGAACTATTATACTATAACATATTGCCTCTATAATACTAGCACAAGTATTATATATTGCCAGTAAGTTTTATTTGTACATAATGTGATAAAAATTCTTGAATTCCCAGATGGTCTTCCAATACTTACTTCACATTGAGAAAGACAAAAAACAGTATTTATATGGTGCTAGGCGCTGTCAAGTACTTTACAGATGTTATCTCATTTAAGCCTCACAACCTTGGAAAGAGTTGCTATTACTATCTCCAATTTGCTGTTGAGGAAATTGAGGCAAAAAGAGATTAAAGTGATTTGCCCAAAGTCAAACAGCTAATAAATGTCTGAGTCTAGATTTGAATTTAGGTCTTGCTAACTATAGCCCATGTTCTATTCACTGCACTACCTTAGGTGGCTTATTTGTATTGTCAGACAATACCAAACATGGAATAGATGTTTAATAAATGCCAGTAGAACTGAACTAAATGAAAAATGTCCTATCACTCTCTATCATGTGCCATTGATTTAGGAATATTCCTCAGACTTTAAGGATAAAAGAAGAATCTCAAACAGATAGAATAGCATATCTAAGAAAGGAGAAAACAAGCTTTTAGTTTACACAAATTCAGGAAATTTAGCTGCTTACATGACTTGGATCAGATGAGATTCCTCAACTTTATTGTGGCGAGTTAGAAAACCACCATACATTAAATGCTTACTAAATGCATATGTGGGGCCTCTGTCTTTCCATCCTCCTCAAAAGTAATCTTTTTTCCTTTCTTTTTTTTTTTTCTCCTTCTCACTCTTCTGTTCTCTCTTCCCTTTTTTCATTTCCTTTCTCTTTCCCATTTCCTTCCCTTTCTTTTCATCTCTTTCTTTCTTTTATTTAATTAGAGAGTAAAGTTCTTTACAGTATGAACTGTCTTAATTTAAAAAATTTATATTCCCAGTATTTGCCTCAGTGCTTGGCCTATAGTAATTACTTAATAAATGCTTTTGTATTCATTCCTTTATTCACGTAAGTCAAATAGGATTCCATTTGGTAGAAACAAAGATTAATGAATTGCATAATAATATTAATAGGCAATATCTAGTAAAAATGAAAAAAAAAATGTGAATGAAGGTATACATTTAATATTACACCTGTGGGAAGAAGTAGCTACACAGATGTATTGTGGGAAGGCAGGGTTAAGAATGGGTCTTTGCATTTGACTTTGGGGGAAGGTATGGTAAAAGCCCATCATAGTGTAATACTTGGTAGCTTTTGTTTTATTTACAGATGTAAAGTGAATGTGATTGATTTAGGACAGTAGAGAATTACCATATGATGCCTCTGAATGACAAAAAATCTCCTTACTCATTTGGTTTGCCATTATAAACCACAAAAAATGCCTTTCTTCAGTTACAGAAAGCTTTCCATCATTTTATCCTGGTCAGCTGATCCTGTACTTAGGCTCAGGTTTCTTGTAGTCCTTGACTATGTGTCTGAATTTGTTAAATAATGAAAACAGCTGGGGATTCACCTGCTATAGCAGCCAGAGATGGGGCAGTTGCTGGTAGCAAAAACGTCATAAGGCAAACGAAAGGAAAAAACAAAGCCACAAAGAGCATTACACAGTACAAATGTAGATCATAACTGCTGACCTAAGAAATATCCTTCACAGATATTTAGCATGGGAACCAATCAGTTCAGGCAGCAAAGTAATCTTTGAATATAAATGGTATTCATATGCATGATACACTCAAGTTTGCATAACCACACAGGAATTTTGCATTAATAAGCTCTAGGAATCTGTATGGGGAACAAAGAATGTAAGTCAGTGTTTGAGGTGGGGAGCAGAAATAGGAAGGGAAGAAGATTAATGGGTGACTATCTTTTGTCCTTTTTTGTATCTCTGGTGACTTAATCACAGTGACCACTACATGATAGGTGCTTAATAAATATTGATTGGTGTATGGGTTTTCCCAAATAGGTTAATGTACCATAGTACCCAACTGTATTTATTGATCTATGGAATGTGTATATAAATATACATATAAATATAAAACAAGAGTTTTGAGTTTGGAGTCAGGAAAACTAGGTTCATTCAGTTCTTCTATTTATTACTTCAGTGAGCTTGGGTAAATCTCTTGACCTTTATGGACCTCAGTTTCCTAATCTGTAAAATGAGAAAGTTGATCTGACATCTTATAATTTAATATTCTATAGTATATATATATATGTGTGTGTGCATGTGTACACACACACACACACACACACACACGCATAAAGTAGCAAATAAAAAAAAATCTGACCATGCTTATTTTACACTACTTGATAAATATTCTTCCTGTGAAGAGAGGCACTTCAGTGAGTTCCATTTCTTTCAGTCTTTGTGTTGTAAGACAAAACAAGCCAAGAATTACCGAAATAATAACTCACGGTTCTTTGGCATTCTACTATTTATAAACCATTTTCCTTACAATGTGATGATGGAGGCACTATTGTTATTACTTAAAAATATGTTTTTGGAGAGGATTTTGGAGAAGATTTTAGAAAGATGATGGTTTATGTCAGAAAATTCTAAGCTCTCCAAATCTCTCCCACAGATACACAAAAACAAAAAACAAAATAGCACCTCAGAGTTTATATAGAGGTAAAAATAAGTAAAACTTAGGACAGAAAAGTGGGCTTTCTAGGACAATCAGATAAGATCCAAAGATAGATACCAGGATGGAGGTTTAGTCAATGTAAAGTGTAAACATCTCCAGGCTAGTTCTGCTGAAATAGAAAGCAGGGAGGCCTGGAGATGGCTGGGTTGATAGGTAGCCTCAGACAGGAATTTTCATCTCCTAGAAAGTGTAGGATGTCAGGTGTCTGAGTAGAGGAAGATTGAGAGAAATTTATGAAAAGGGATGCTAGGCCCAATGGTATTGCCAAGGAATCAGCACATGTCTGATAAATACAAAAGCAGTGGGGTGGGGATGCTGCTAAAGATGGACACTTACAGTGGGGCTGAGTTTTTTGTTTTTAATTCCAGACCACAGGGAAGAACAGAAGGAAGACCTTGGGTCAGAAGTACAATCCTTCCAACATTTCAGGACTACAAGCAATTACATTAACAAGCTGCTATAAATACATAAAAAATAATTAAAAAGGCAAAAAAGAAACATCATAACCGTAGAAAATTACTATGAGAATAGAGAAGACAAGAGTTTCTTTTAAGAAGAGGATTAAAGCAAACATAGCCTCTCCTACCCTGAAGAGTAATGTTAAATGATCACCTGCCTAAAAAGAATTCATAGAAGAACCCCCAAAAGACTTTAAAAATGTTATTTCTTAACTCCCAGGCTAATGATTTATTTACTGTGCCACCTAGCTGCCTTAGAGATCTGTAATGTTAAGGAAGAAGATGACCCCTGAAAACTAGAATTGGGAAAATGGAAGTTAATAAAGTTAGAAGAGACCAAAAAATAATAAAACAAAATATAATTAATTAAAAATAGACGTGAAAGTGAAATATCTCATAAGAAAAATAACTGATTTGGAGAATAGAGCAAGGAGAGTAAACATCAGAAAAATCAGACTACTTGAGAACTATAACAAAAATGGAATCTTGATGCAATAATACAAGAAATAAAGAAAATTGGCCTGGCGTGTAAAATAAGAGGGGAAAGTAGAAATAGAAAAAATCTAATTGCTACTTGAAAGAGATCTTTTAAGGAAAACCTACATGTACATAATAGCCAAATTCCCCAAACCCCAAGTCAGAGAAAATATTGAGAACAAGAGCAAAACAATTCAAATATGATAGAGCCACATTTACAATTATACAAGACAATATTATACAATTATACAAGACAATATTATAACCAGCAAAGTTAAGCATAATCCTAAATGGAAAAAAAAAGGATATTCAATGAATAGTCAGACTTTGGGGTTTTGTTGCAAAAGATCTAGATTTAATGGAAAATTTGTCATACAAGATCCAAGAGAAATATAAGGGAAACATCAAAGACTAATTACAAAGACTCAATAAGAACATACTATTTTTTATATGTGAAAATATAAACCATATGTTTAAGATTTTCATTAGTAATTGAGTAGTTTGAAAGAATGTTTGGTTAGAGCTAAAAATGACAAGATTCTAAAAAGCAAAACCATGTAGGAAAGGCTAAAAAGAATATTTTATCTTATATGAATGAGATATGAGAGGAAGAATTGGTGCAGAGGAATTAGATAGAGGAGGACTGGTAGTCCTAGAATCTTTCATCAGGAATTGGTCAAAGAAGGAACAATACATATATATCTAGAATGATAGAAAAGTCTAAATTAAGAAAGAAATAAAAGGGTAAGGGAGGGATTTTTAGAGGAAATCCTGTTCACATCTGATCTGGATTAAAGAGAGAACACATACATCTTGAAGAGAATAAAAATCTTCTAAATTTATAAAGAAATAAGAGGGTGAGGGAATAGGAGGGGGGTGGGGGGTTGGGGGGGTGGAGGGGGGTTGTGTCGGTTAATGGGAATGAGATGGAAGGAATAACATATATTTGGAAGGCTATAAAAGTCTTTTAAATTCAGATAGAAACAAGAGGGCAAGGGGAAAGAATGAGGGGAGAGGATAAGGAGGAGGCCTTGGGAAGGAGGACAAGTTAAATAATAGAACAATGTAGGTAGCAGTAAAGCAGAGGAGTCAGGAGGAATATGAAATAAAAGAAACAAACATAAAATAAAGATCAGGAATAGAGTTTATCATATAAAAAAAGTAGGGATAGTAATCATGACCTCAAAGTTAAAGTTAAAATATTTAATCAAAAGAGAAAGATAGGGAAACTACACTATATGTCACCCATATTAATCAATATTGTTTTAGACTACCTAAAATAACTAGATAATATAAGGTTGGAGTATTGCTGTGGTATAGGAAATGATGAGTTGGTGGAGATTTGGATGTATCAAGGAAGCTGTTGTGTTCCTTCAGAGAAACAGAGGATAAACAAGCATAATATGGTCTTATAAAGATACATATGAATGTATGTATATATACACATATATATGTATGTATATTATTAGAGATATATGTGCATATGCATGTATATATATATGTATTATATGAATATATATGTATTATATGATTGGATATATGTGTGTTTATATGTGTATATATCCATATACATAGATGAATATACATGTGTGTTTATCTATATCTATATCTTTATATGCACTTAATTGTAGCTTTCTTGAAGGGGTGTGGAGGAAAGGGAAAGATAAAAGTAAAAAATACATAGTAGAGAACAAAAGAAAACCTACATAGAAACAAAGAAAAAATGGACAGTTCTGAATATAATGTGTATTATAAAAATTTCTTGAAGTGGATTTCTTGAAGTGGAAACTTATTGCTTTCTATTTTGAATCCTTCCTTATGTTCTACTATGCATATGGAAATGGGTTTTTCTCCTATTTTGTATTTAAGTTTAAAATAAATTTTAAAAATTTATTTATATAAAAAATCTTTTTGGGTTCCAAATTCTCAACCTTCTTCCTTCCCCTTTCCTTCCCAGAGAAGGCAAGGAAGGTCATATTGAGTATACATATGAAATCAAGCAAAACATTTTTTTTCATAGCAGCCATGTTACAGAAAAAAAAAAAGAAAAATAAAGTGAAAAAAAATACACTTCAATCTGTACTTAGACTTCTACAGTTTTCTCTGTAGAGGTGAATAGCTTTTCTTTCAATATAAGTCCTTTGGAATTGTCTTGAATCATTGTATTGATCAGAATAACTAAGTCATCCATAATTGATCATCATATAATATTGCTGTTACTATGTACAATTTTCTCCTAGTTCTACTCACTACATTTTTTATGAATTCATTTAAGTTTTCTTAGGTACTTCTGGAGCCATCTGGCTCATCATTTCTTATAATACAATATTATTCCATCATAATCATATGTCACAACTTGTTCAGCCATTCCCCAATTGATGGGCATCAATTCTAGTTTTAATTCTTTACTATCACCAAAATTATTTATAGCTACTCTAAATAGTACTACTGTAAATAGATTGTAGATCCTTTTCATTTTTCTTTAATTTTTTTGGGATACAGATCTAGGAGTGGTATTACTGGGTCAAAAGGTATGCTCAGTTGAATAGTCCTTTGGGTATAGTTCCAAATTGTTCTCTAGAATAATTGGATCAGTTCATAATTCTGCCAACAATATGCTAGTTTTTCAACTTTTTAATATAATTTCCAGCATTTTTATTTTCCTTTCTTGTTAGCCTTCCTATCATGGTAGCCAATCTGATAGGTATGAGATATTACTTCAGAGTTGTTTTAACTTTATTTCTTTAATATTGCTTTAGAACATTTTAGTATGAGTATATATAGTTTTCATTTCTTCTTCTGAAAACTGTCTATTCATATCCTTTAAAATTGTATCAGTTGAAGGATGCATCATATTTTTTATAAATTTGACTCAGTTTCCTATGTATTTGAGAAATCACTCTTTTGTTATAGGGCCCTATAATTGCCTCCTCCCCTCCAGTTTCTTATTTTCTTTTTAATCTTGAATGCATTGGTTTCTTTGTGCAAAAGTTATTTAATTTCATGTAACAGGGTCCTACACCCAATGCAAACAAAAGGTCTCCTGTAATCTCTTTCTCACCAGCTGTCTGATCTTATTGTCACTTGGCTTTTTCCTGCTGCTGCTGCTGTCATAGCCACCTGCAAGGTCTGCTAGGGGTGTTGTAACCAAATGAACTCAGGATTGGTCACTCTCCTAGTGTCTTTTCAACCTTCTAAGTAGTCTTGTCCTGGAAAAATGTCTTACCCTACTTTTTATTGACTCTTCCACTCTAGAATTCAAATTGTTTGAAGGAGAAATGTTGGGAGAGTTCAGTTGGATTACTGTTTCTACTCTGGCATCTTGACTCTGCCCTGATTTCTCTTTTTGATATTCAAATCCCCATTTTACAACAATAAAGTTACAAACCACAAAAAATGGAAGAATTCAGTAATATATATCAGGGGGCTGAATGAAGCACTTTCCAAGGGGCTGAGTACACTGAGGCTATTTATGGTGTCATATATTCCCTGGCTTCTTAATCAGAGGCTTCTGATTGGTCCCTTGATTCCCTGGTTTCTATACTAGGGAGGATGTATCAAAGATAATTGATCCCTGAGTCAAAGAAAATCCATTTCCTCTGATGAAGTGATACAGTGAGGAGATAAAAACTCTTTTGTATTGGCTTCTTTGTGGGACACAACCATTGCTAGTTCTCTCCTTAGACATTCAATAAGGGCTAGTATTTTTCTCTCCTTCTCTCCTCTCCCTAAAAGCAGCTCTCCTTCTGACAGTAAAAACATGTACTTGTCTATAGTAGCTGAGACAGGCATTTGAGCCTGGATCCATTTTTAACTTTTTTTTTGTTAATTTTTTTTCCACTAAGCAATCTTGAGAGATGAAGATTTTCAGCTCATGTAATTTCTTTATCAGTTGGAGAAACTTTCTGGTTACTGACTGGCAGTGGTGGGAGGTACTTCTTATAACTACATTTTTCTTGGAGCAAAACATGACCACCTCCAGAAGCAAGAGCCATGTATGGACTGATTGGTCAGTCTATTTGGGGATTGTGAATTGCTGCTTTGCCAATCCAAAGCAAATTGGCTTTTGCCAATTTGCCAATAGCTGTTACAAGTCTCTTTGTATTCTTTCCACATAAAAGGAGTTATGAGTTAATTTTTCATATTTTAAGTGTTGTTAATGAATACTCCTGAGCTTTTTTTATATTAAGCACTTTTTTTGGGATAAGGAAAACAAATAGCTGTGATTTGGCATAGGAATAAGACACCCACACACACCCACACACACACACACCCACACCAAAATTAAACTAAATAAAACTGAAAGAATTACTGATTCAAAACTTAGTTACTCTCTTCTCCATGATCCTTAAATTTTGGCTTATTGAATTCATCTTTTACCTCCCCTGGTTCCTCTCTATGGGGTGATATAATATTGTGTCATGGTCAGTCATTAGCAAAACTATGAAAAAAGTCAAGCTTCTGAATCCTCCTTCTCTTTCTCCTTCTTGTTATACTCTCTCTTCCTCATTATAGGAAATCAGTAATTTCTTGCTTTTTCAGTTCTCAAAGCCTATGCTCTTCCTGCCCAGGTTTAGGTAGGATAAAAATAAGAACCACATTATTGTTTGTTAAAAAAAAAAAAAAAAACCAAAACATAAACCCAACCTATTTTATGTAGACTTACCCTCTCTTAAGCAAATCTGATATACAAAAAATTGTATGATTTTATAACAAAATTTAAGGAGTGCAATTACTGATTTATACAGAAGAATTCATTTATTTATAAAGAAAATTGACTATAGGATTCTGTCAATTAGTTAATAATAAATACTTAAGTGCCTGCTATCTGCTAGACCTTGTGCTAAACATTGATTTCTTTAAAATCTTATTTTTAAATGATTTTAAAAGAATCCACATGATTTCTTTGATACACTCTATTTTGGTTGCATTTAAATTGTGTAAAGTGAGATCCATGTGCTTCCAGAAATACTAATAAGAAAGAATGACTTTGAACAAAAGACTTAACCTACTTGGGTCTCGATTTCTTCATCTGTAAAAGGAAAGGTTAGACTAGATCAAAGCCACTTAAACTGTGGGTTATGACCCCATTGGGTCATGTAATTGAAAGTGAGAGTTGTAAAATTACGATTTGTTATGAATAAATATTTTATTTATATGCCTATTTTATATATCTATATTCCCAGGGTCAAATAAAAAATTTTTGGGAGAAAAGTGATTGCAGGTGGGAAAGGTTTAAAAAGCACTGATAATGTTAGATGATCTCTGAGGTCCCTTGCAGCTGGTTTGCTATGATCTCTGCCTTTTTTTCTTTTGAATTTTGACATTTTCAATTCAGTTTTTAAATGGTAATACAATTGGAACTTATGCCAAGGATTTTCCACTGGGAATTCCAGGAAGGAAAAAAGAATTCAAAAACCAGTTATACAGATTTTACTCTTTTTTCCTAACTCCATTCTCTCCGCTAGATTTCTTCTTAGTTGAAGGAGGAAAGTGACACTGCAGACTTTACTCTTGTTTTCCTGTTGTGCCTCTCATTCACCTGCCTTCTCGGATACTCTAGTCCATGATACCTGGAATATTTTCAGAAGGTAAGGCCAAGGGGAGGAGGACTCCTATTGGGAGTTTGGACTTTCAAACCTACACTCTCATTTACCTCAGGACATTAATGCATAACAGTAATTAATTGATATGCCTATTTTTTCAAGGTGTATTCAGGGAACAAACTAATACACTTAATCCCATGTTGATTAAAGGCTGCCAAAGAAAGCAATAATCAATCTGCTGATCTAAGCTTTGGGCCAGTTTTCTCTCCTGCTTTCTCTTGTGTGCCATGAGGGGACATATAGGTGGGGTTGTGATTCTTTTGGCCAAAATATCACTTCTTTTGCTTCATTTCAGTCCCTGTCTTACCACTTAGGAGCAGAGACAGGTAAATTACCAGAAGGTCACCCCCTGAAATTTTATGTGGCAACAGGAAGATTTGGTTTTTCTTACCACAGGAGTGAAAAATAGAAATTTTATTTCGTTCCAGAAATTTCAGAGGTTTTGTGGTTTTGTGAAAAGAGAATTAGACTATTTTTAGGCAAAACTACATGAATGATCTGTATAAGACTCTATTTGCATACTTATTAAATACACTGACTTGCAAAAAATGGTTGAGATATTGCCTATTAATATTTACTTTTCATGAAAACACTATGGAAAACCCAGGGAGAGTGTTCCTCTTTCTCTTTTCTCATTTGCAAACTATGATCTCGAAAAAAAAATCAATTCTTTGGTCACTCACAGAAGCTGAGGTTCTGGACTGTTTTTACTCTTCATTGTTTAGGCAACATTTTCCCCCTTTCCCTCACTGACACTCTGGTACGAGTTGCAAACTTGCTTGTGTCTTCTTGGATTTTCATTTTCTTCCTTCATGGCTCATGCCCTTTAACACACTTCCTTTGGTGGTCAGGACTGTTACTTAGCAAATGATGCTGCTGTGAGTCATGACTGTCTTGAGATGTTGCCATCATCTTCAATATGGGTAGGGGACTTCCTTATTTTTTTTTTTAATAGAATCATGCAAAGCTGTGGTTACCACTTTGTTGTTAAATTTCTTCAAGGAAATAGAAACCCAGAAAGTCTTCAAATAGAAAAAGGCAATTAGTTTCTGATTTTGTGACAACATTAGAATGTGTAAGCATCCCTTTTCTTTTTCCTTTAGTTTTCTCAGAAATAAAAATCAACAGTGATAGGGCTTTGTATGGACTGAATATGTGAGGGCTGCAAGATATTAACCATGGGGCCTCTCATTTAAATATCCTTTTAGCAATTGGAAACTATGATCTTTGCTTTGGCTTAGGTAGTTTAGGTGGATGGCTATATGCCCGAAATCAAATCCTCTTCGCAACTTTGTTCAACTGGTTGAGGTAAACTATGGTTCTCCAATTAGGAAGACATGAAATAGTCCAGACCTTGTGATGACATTTCATCATTAAAGTTCAAAGGATTTAGATTTGGAAGAGACATTGGATTTTGTCTCTCTCACTCATTTTGTAGATGGAAATTTTAAGGGCCACAAAGACTAAATTCTTTTCTTAAGGCCTTGTAAGTTGGGAGTAAATTACTGAGTTGGTCTAGGGACTCAAGTACAGTGGAGTAAAATCCAGAGGTCTTTTAAATAATATACTTATGATGGGAATGATTGTAACAACAGATCACATAATCATGTAGCTAGAACTGCAAGGCAGTTAGGTGATGCAGTGGATAGACTGCTGGACCTGGAATCATCTTCTTGAAGACTCATCTTCCTCAGTTCAAATCTGGTTTCAGACACTTATTAGCTGTGTGCACCTAGGCAAATCTCTTAACTCTGCCTCAGTTTCCTCATTTATAAAATGGACTAGAGAAAGAAATATCAAATTACTCCAGTATCTTTATCAAGAAAACTCCAAATTGGGCCATAAAGAGTCAGACATAGCTGAAAGCCAGTGATTAATAACACCACCACCAAAAAGTAGAATTAGGAGGGACAGCAGAGGCGGTAGAAACCAATCCCCTCATTTACATATGAGGAAACTGAGATAGTGAGGATCAAAGATATTATTTGAACCAGATTTTTTGACTCAAGTCCAAGTTTTTTCTTTTGAGCTATGCAATTTCTCTGTAGTGGGGAGCTATAAATTCCAAGCCAAGAAAAGTAATAATCGGCCATAACCAAAACGTATTTCTCATGGTGCCTCAAAACTATGCTAAGACAAGATGCCTGGAAATTTGGTCCTCCTCCTAAGTCCTTTGTCCTCTGACTTCACCTGTGCTCATAGGAGAAATGATAGATTCAACTGTCTTCCTGAAATTTTTTTTAATTTTTAAAATAAAAAAAATTATTATAGCTTTTTATTTATAAAACATATGCATGAGTAGTTTTTCAGCATTGACCCTCACAAAACCTTCTGTTCCAACTTTTCACCTCCTTCCCCCCTCCTCTTCCCTTAGAAGATAGGTAGATCAATATATGTTAAATATGTTAAAGTATATGCTAAATACAATATATGTATACATACCCATACAGTTATTTTGCTGCACAAGAAAAATCGGACTTAAAAATAACCTGAAAAGGAAAGCAAAAATGTAAGCAGACAAAAAGGGAGTGGAAATGCTATGTTGTGGTTCACACTCATTTCCCAGAGTTCTTTCACTGGGTGTAGCTGATTCTCTTCATTATTGAACAATTGGAACTGATTTGGGTCATCTCATTGTTGAAGAGGCCCATGTCCATCAGAATTGATCATCATATAGTATTGTTGTTGAAGTATATAATGATCTTCTGATCCTGCTCACTGAAATTCTTTACTTAAACTGAAGCTTTCATGATCTATCTCTCTAGAGGATATTCAAGATGATAATGCAAAGGGACTGTGTCAAGTTAGTAATACCTAACTTTGAATTTTGATTCTGACACTTGTTGGGGAAGTCACTTAAACCTAAGCCTCAGTTTTCCCATCTGTAAAATGGGAATAACAATGCCTCTGGCATTTAAGTCTGTGTAGGGTTCTTTGGAAGATCAAATCAACATGTCTAGATGCAAAGAATTTTATAACATCAAAAAATAGGAGGATTATATCGAAGGGTCCATACCTATCTCTGAAGCCTGGCTGGAAGGTGGGGAAGTACAGAATAAGAACAGAACTATGGCAATTCTCAGTGTCTTTGGTGGAATCCCATCTAAACCACTGCCTGAGATTCTTAGGATACATGGTTAACTATCCATAAGTCAAGAGACCCTGGAATTTCCCCAGATAACCTCTCACATAAGCAATACCTGACTAGTCTGTCCATAGTAGTAATGTAATTGGGCCATACCATCTCTCATATACATTTTAATAAGAGAGCCAGTTGAAGAATGGGTCTGATGCTCATTTTCTGTGATTATATTTTAATCGACTTGTACTTAGGGAAAGGTCCTTGAAAACCAGCAGTTTCTTCCTCAAAATGTGCATTACTTTGGGGCTAATCTTTGCTATGTAAATCAGTAGATATTGGCATTGAAAAAAGAACTTTAGATTCTTTCTGTTGAATCAGAAACATAAAGAATTTATGGTCAGAGAAGAGTTTAAAGAGTCTTGATTTAAAAAAGTGATGACTACCATTTTTTCAGATTCTGTTCTCTCTTCCTATCTCAATCCCATGACAGCTACCTTGACTCCCATCCTAGCAGGTTTTTTTTCCTCTTAGCTAGCTGTCAAGTCATCCTGAATAAGGCTCAGAACATTGCCTCTCTTGTTTTGATGGAGAATTTCTGAGTCAAAAATAAATGTCATCTAGACCCCCCAAATATGACAAATAATATAATTTTAGGTAGTAGGAAGAAATTGTTGGGTAGGGGGCCAATTTAGCCATTCTTTTATCAAATCACATTAAGTTGTCTTCTTTTCAGTCTTCTTGGCTTTTCCCTGGACTATCTTATCCCAATCAATCTAAATGTTCCAGTACAGACATCCTGTAGAGAGGATCCAGACCTCCTGATAATAGTGAATACTGAGCTTTTATGACTGATCTTTGAAACATGGAGAATGGGAGAGATCCTTCAGGACTGGAAAAGGACAACCAATGCCCCCTATCCTTTTTTTATTTAAAGTAAGAAAATAGAGTCTAAAAAAGTACAGGTTAGTGAGTTTGGTTCCTGGAAAAAATTCTAGAATATATTTTTAATTTGATGTTAGCATGAAGGGAAAAAAAAAACAATCTTAAAAATGAGATCCAGTTTAAACTGAATGGATGCCCATCCATGGGAGAATGGCTGAATAAATTATGGTATATGAATGTTACAGAATATTATTATTCTGTAAGAAATGACCAACAGGATGATTTCAGAGAGGCCTGGAGAGACTTACATGAATTGATGCTAAGTCAAATGAGCAGAACCAGAAAATCATTATACATGGCAACAATAAGACTATACAATGATCAATTCTAATGGACATGACTCTTCAACAATGAGATGGTTCCAATTGTTTAGTAATGAAGAGAGACATCCACACCCAAAGAGAGGACTATAGGAACTGAGTGTGGACCATAACATAGCATTTTCACTCTTTTTGTTATTGTTTACTTGCATTTTTGTTTTCCTTCTCAGGTTTTTTTTCTTTCTAGATCTGATTTTTCTTGTGTAGCAAGATAACTGTATAAATATATACACATATATTGGATTGAACATATATTTTAACATATTTAACATGCATTGGACTACTTGCCACCTAGGGGAGGTTGTGGGGGGAAGAAGGGGAAAATTTGGAACAGAAGGTTTTGCAAGGCTTAATGTTGAAAAATTACCCATGCATATGTTTTGTAAATAAAAAACTATAATAAAATAAAATTTAAAAATTAGATCCAGTTTAAGGCAAAATGTACTGCTTTGAGAAACAGTATATTTATTCTCACAAGAATATATCAAGGGGAGGTTGGTGGGACTCTTTTTAAGGGATGTTGTAGATAAATTTTCTGTTAAGTTGGGCTAAAGACCCTGATTTTCTTTTGAACTCAAAGCTTCTGTGAAAGTTGACCCAAATACCTTCTCCCAGTCTGACCCCATAATTATACCCTGGAAACACATAGCACTTAATTTGCAGGGTGTAAACAGAGCTAGAAGGAAGCATCCAAGTCCAAGCCACACACAACTAATTCTATGACTGTAACCCAAACTATTTAAATTATTTTTTTATCCTGTTGAGATTTAATACCAGTTGTGGTTTTTTAAATCTTGCCTAGATAGATTTAATTCAATGTTATGCTGACAAAAATGCAGCCCAGAAATTCCATATTTGTCCAGGTTGATGGCTCTTTCTGTAAAGTTTAAGCCCAGAAACAGAGATTTCAGCTCAAATCTTCCCATATAGAAAAGTATATAATTACAAAGGGGAAACCTTAGTCTTATGTCCACTTGGGAGCTCTGAAACCTTTTAAACAATAATAGAAAATAACCTATCCCATCTGAGTATTGGAGGCAACCAATTAATATTTCTTTTTCTTAGATGAAGAAGGAAGATGGTATAGTGGACTAAGTGCTGGACTGAGTCAGAAAGACCAATCTGGACTTATACATTAACTGTGTGAGCTTAGACAATTCACTTAATTTACTGTCTGACTCAGTTTCCTCATCTGTAAAATTAGGATCATGATAGCACTTACCTTCCTCTCAGGGTTGTAATAAGGTTCAGATGAAATAACATATATAAATGATAGCTGTTATTATTATTATTATTAGTCAAAACTGTTAGGCAATTCCCATCCAAGTGATATGATATCTTCTGCCTACTTGGCTAGGATATTATTTCACTTGGTTCACATCCTTCCTTAAATCTTTTTTTTTCAGATCATACAAAATGTATTTTTCCATCCTGTCTTTCTCTTTACTCCTTCCCACCCCCATCCCAAATCCCAGCCTTGTATCAGAAGAGAATATCTGGTGATGAACTCTGTCCTCTTAATTTTGGGTTTCAGATATCCTTTCTACCTCTTATTTTGCTCTGATCTGCCTGGGGAATAGAAAGTCTTCTATATGTTTTTATATTGCAGAGATAGATATATTCTACCAATGGAACTTTTACAGGAAAATCATTTCAATGGTATCTGCATGAAGTGATTGTTCCACTTTTGCTCAGGAAATGCCCTCATAATCATGGCCACAAATGTCCATGGTTAAAATGTGTCTCTATAAGTACTGGACACAAAGCAGGAACTTAACAAATGCTTCATGATGATTGCTTGCTTGCCTTTCTCCTCTACTTACCACTCATAAACATATAGCCCTCTGTTCCTGGCTTCCTTTCAGCATATGTCCCATGTCTTAGATGGGCTTTTTCATTTGGTGAGCCATATGCCTAATGACTATATGTAATAACTTAGACATTACATTGAAATCATTGAATCTGAATCTCTCATTTTTACAGATGAAGAAGTTGGGATCCAGAGAAATGAGAGGCAGTATATCATACGGAGGGAATTCTAGGACTGTTCTTAGAGAACTTGCCCTTGTTGTTGCTTCTTTTTAGCTGTGTGACTGGATATATCAGTTCAAATATCTGCACCTCAATGTCCTCCTCTACAAAATGAGAAGTTTGGAATTATTGATCTCAAAGAACCCATTAAAGTTCTAAGTCTAAAATCTTAAAATCTCATGAAGTGATCTGTTCAAGATTAAATAGTGATTTAACTAGGAGAAGAACTTAGGTTTTCAGAATGAGGCAATATGGAAATAGTGGAAAGACCATTGACCTTGGCTTGTACTTGAGTATAGCCCCTTATCACTTCTCTTTCCCCTGGATGATTGCAGTAGCCTCCTAATTAGCCTTCCTATTTCATCTCTCCCACTCCTGTCTGTCCTATACACTGCAGTCAAATTGATTCATCGCCGCTAAACACAGAGCTGGTTATATGGCACTACTACTTTAATCAACTCCCATGGCTTCTTTTTGCCTCTAAGATAAAATATAAATTCTTCTATTTAGCTTTTAAAATCCTTCAAAACTTGGCCTCAGCCTCCTATTCCAGCCTCATTACACATGACCCCATCTCCTGCACCTTTCTTTCTTTCTGTCTGTCTTTATCTGTTGGTCTGTCTCCCAAATGGGACCACAAAGAATCAGAAATGACTAAGCAACATTTATTATTATCAATTACTCACATTATTATTATTATTAATCACTTTGACTACATTTACACTTTTCACTTTATATTTATACTGTATATAGTACACACATGTTCACATGTAATATACACATAAGCATACATACACATATATACATGTATATGTGTGTGACAAAACCAAAATAACTAAATAGCACCAACAGAGATTTTAAGAGATGGAGGCTAGAACTGTGGGGAGTGGGGAAAGCCTGTTCTAGGCATGGAGCACAGTCTATGCAAAGGTGAACAGTGTCAGAAATAGTAAGCAAGCCAGTCAAACTGGACTTTTGTATTCCTATAATCCTGTAGTAATCCTGAAAAGTCTATTGGAACCAGGTTGTGAAGAATTTTAAAAACCAAAATAAAGAAGTTTGTATTTATTCTAGAGCTAATAGGGAACCACTGAACTTTATTGAACAGGAGAATGATGCAGATAGACTTGGAGGATATAAGGAGGATTCATCAAAGGGAGGAGACTATTGCAGTAGCCTAGGTGAGAGCTGATGAGGGCCTGAACTTGAGAGGTGGTCCTGTAGATGGGAAGTAAGGAATGGATGTGAGAGGTTGCTAAGATAGCATCAATAAAATTTGGTAAAACTGGGTATTGAGGGCGAGAGAAAATGAAAATTTAAATATGATATTTAGGTTCTAAATCTAAGTGATTGGAAGAATGGCAATGTCCTTGAGAATTTAGCAAAATAAGTGGATTTTGAAGAAAAAGTAAGTACTGTTTTGGCCATGATAAGTTTGAGATGCCTCCTGAAAATACAGCTTGGAATATGTGTGTGTGTGTGTTTGTGTAATTTGCATAGAGATAATAATTAAAGCCATGGGAGTTGATGTTGTCACCAATAAAAATAATAATAGCTAGTGTGTGTATATATATATATATACATATATATATATACACATATATGTATATATTTGTATATATACACATACATATATACACACAAATGTATATATGTATATATAGACACACACACATATATATACACACACCTACTCTATCTATCTAGCATTGTAAGATTTGCAAAACACTTTAGAAGTATATCATCATCCTTCCAATAAATGAAGAAGTAGATTGATGAGTAATTTCATCTATATTTTATAGATGAGAAACTGAAGCATACTGGTAAAGCCTTGCCCATGTCATATAAACTAGTAAAGTATAAGGCAGGATTCCTTATTCCAAGTCCAATCCTCTATCCACTGAGCAACCTCATTATCTTATTAAATAAGAAAGAGAGAGAGTGAGGTAGAATCAGAGAGTAGAGGGATGGACTCACAGCTAAGAGTTTAATGTTTAATGTAGAATAGTTACCACTCTCACTCTTTCCCTCCTTCCCCCTTCTTCTACTCCTTTTCCCATGACCACTCTCACTTCTGCTACTATTACTGCTGCTGCCCCCATCCACTCTACTGTACAACTACTACTGTTTTTGTTTTGTTTTGTTTTGTTTTTCTGCGACAATTGGGGTCTTGCCCAGGGTCACACAGCTAGGGTCTGAGACAAGATTTGGACTCAAGTCCTCCTGACTCTATTTACTGAGTGCTTTATTTACTGAGCCACTTAGCTGCACCCCTCACTTCCTCCTCCTGCTGCTGCTGCTGCTGCTGCTTTCCTGAAGCTACTTAGTTTTGACAATACTCTTCCCACAAGTGGTAATTCTTTCTCAGTCACTTTATCATCAGATTGTCTCGAGAGAGGTAAGTGTTCTCTGGTTTTAGCACTGGGCTTGTTAGCAAGAGTGTGTTTTCCAGAATGCTGAACAAGGATTGGCTTTATTCCTTTATAATAGAGAAGTTTATTCCTTGGAGATTCTTCACTTTCTGAAGGTGCTGGATTGTATTTGTTTGGTCTTACAATATACAGTAGTACTCCTCTTCATGACTGTTGTTTTCTGTGTACATTGGGAAACACTTGAGATAACAAACAGATATTGTTATCATTGTAGGATTTTAGAAATTTTATAGCTACATCTATGGTTTTGCTTTTTAAATTGGGACTGGTTAGACTATTGTTGAGAGACTCTTTTCTAAGAATGAGTCTATTTTGATTATGTCACCATTAGACTTACAGTCATGGTTTATATCTATAGACTGTAAGTTCCTTGAAGGAACAGCTAGGTGGCTCACTGGATAGAGCTCTCTGCATGGAGTTAGGAAGACTTGTCTTTCAAATCCAATCTCAGATACTTACTAGCTGTCTGATTCTGGGTAGTCATTTAATCCTGATTACCTCAGTTTCCTCATTTGTAAAATGAGCTGGAGAAGAAAATGACAAACCACTCCAATATCTTTGCTAAGAAAACCTCAAATAGGGTCACAAAGGGTTGGACATGACTGAATAACAACAAAAAAGCTCCTTGAAGAAAGGGACTACTGCATTTTTTTCTTTTTATCCCTAGCACCGCCTATTTCTCAGTCATCATCCAGGCAACACCCACTAACAATAGGATCTCCTAAGACTCAAAGTTGAATCCTTTTTCTCTTTTCCCTCTGTATTATTTCACATAGCAATATCATTACCTCCCATGGATACAATTATTATTACTTTGCCAATGATTCTCAGATCTAGCTGTCTAGAGCTGACCTCTTTTTTGATCTCCATTCTTATATTTCCAATCATCTATTTGGCATTTTGAATGGGATATGTCACAGATACCTTTAATCCAACATATCCAGAACACAATATATATATTTTACAAACTCCCTTTTCCTAAAATTTCCACTATTATTGGAGGAATCACCATCCTCCCAATCACCCAACCTCAACTTCGGTCTTTCATTTTCCATATCTAATCAGTTTCTAAGTTATGTTCACTTTATCTTTATAATTTCTTTTGTGTATATCCCCCTTTTCTTCTTTGATACTACCACAAATTTGTGTAGACTCTAATTACCGTATACTTAGATTATTGCTTTTGGGATTTGGTGACTTGCTCAGGGTCAACACAGCTATTAAGGGTCTGAGGTCAGATTTGAACTCACATCTTCTGGATTCTAGGATCTATGCTTTATCCACTGTGTTACCTAGCTGCCGCCATGCTTAGACTATAATAACTTGTTGGTTGTTCTTTCTGCCACAAGTCTCTCTCCCATCTGTTTTATCATCTCCTTGGCTGTAACATTCGTATTTCTAAAGTACAAATCTAATTATATCAATGCCAGTGCCCTATTCAATTAACTTCAGTGGTTCCCTATCAGTGAACCTATTGAGTGGTTCCTCCAGGATCAATTATTAAATCATCTGGCTATCAGAACATTTTATAACTAACTTGGCCTGTTCCTATATTTCCAATATTCTTACATCTTCTCTACATCCTTGATTTTGGGCTTCTTATTGTTCCTCACATAAGACATTCCATCCCTTAACTCCATGTACTTTCACTGGCCATTTCTCATATCTATAATGCTCTTCTCATCTCCAGCTCCTACCCTCTCTGGAATCCTCTAAGTCCCATACTAAATACTATATTAACAAGATGCTAATCTCAGTTCTCCTTACTGCTGGTGACTTCCCTCCATTCACTGTTTCTGATTTATCTTGGCTATATCTAGTTTGTGTATAAACATTAGCATTACCATTGGAGTCTAAACTTTTTGAAAGTGTGGGCTTTCTTTTGCCTTCCTTTTTATTTTAGTATATTACTATGTATCTCTAATGAATAGACATTGATAGATTCATCATCATCATTGTCATCATCATCGTCATCAACAACAGCAGCAACATAGATTAGTTTAATCTTAGGATTTAGAATTAAGATCTGGGTTAAAATTCTACCTTATATCCTCACTAGCTGTGTGAACCTGGACAAATTGACTAATCTTAGTATGCCTCATTTTCCATATCCATAAAGTAAGAGATTAACTAGCTTTTAAGTTCTCTTCCAGCTTTAAATGCATGATGATATTATCAAGATTACTGCAAAATTAAAACGTATTTTGCAATCAGCAAAATGTTTTACACACACACAATCACCTCATTTGAGTGCCTCAGTATAGGTGGTCACTATAAGAATCATTAACACTCCCATTGTATAGATGTGTAAATAGAGGTCCAGAGAGGCTAACTGACTTGCCCATAGCAACACAGCTAATGAGACCTAGAGACAGATTTGAAATCAGGCATTCTGTTCTAAATCTTGTGCTCTGAAAATTTCTTTTACAACAGGCAAGTGTTTTGTTTAGGGCTTATTTTATGTGATTGCCTTTAAATTTGGAATAACTTAATCATGATGCTGGGAGTCATTAGCTACCTCAGATTTCACCAAGGGGACCAAGTGAAATGGATCTAAATGAGTTATATCAGTTTAGGTAATTTCATATTTTGGTAATGACTTTCCTAAGGGTGCCTCCCTATATACCTGTTTTTGCCTCAAGTGAGTTAGAACATAAACCAAAATAGACTGCAGTAAACAAGGCTTGAAGGGAAAAAATATATATAAAAGAAATCTGAGGGAGGAAGTCCTGTCCACAAACAGCAGCTTAAGAGTTTATGGCAAATTAGAGATGAATCTTTCAATGATTTTGGGGAAATGATTTTGGGAGAAGGTCCTGAGATAGAAAGTGAATAATGAGGAGCAAATGATTGAGGAGGCATTATTTTTTGGTAAAAGTAGTTATTGAAAAGAAGAGATAGGTAAAATTCAAGTTTGGTATTACTCCTTGGAATACCCACTTTAGTGGTAGAGCTGTTGAATGAGCTCAAGGCCAGCGTGAGAAAACTGCTCTGCTGGGGTCACTCCAACACTTGTGAGGATGAAGTTCAGAACACAGTGATTAAGTGACTTGTATGAGAACATACAGAGAGAAAATGGCAAAACTGGGATTTAAACTCAGATCTTTTCCCTCCAAAACCAATGCTTTCTCTACTAAAAAGCCACTGTTTCCTAGAACCTGGTGAAATATACTGACTTAACATATTTATTTAACAACCAAGTGGAACTGGGAATTGGACTTAATCCTATGCTTACTATGGTGGCTTGAGTATGCCCCACTGAGGTGAGGGAGACCTTTTTGTAAGTAAGGTGTGCTCAGAGAGTCAGCAATGTTTATCCTTCTGCCAATGGCTACATGTTGGTACTTTATCATTATCATTATCAAAAATGGATATGTAGACTTACTCAAAATGAATCCTGACACCTCTCTCTCTCTTCTGGTGAAATTCTATTTCCTTCTGTTTATTTTACCATACTTTAGTCAGCATTAGTCATATGACCACCATATAATAGATTTGATTTCCACACAGCTAGACTCACAAGCTTGAGGACTACATAGGGTTGTTTTTCTTTGTTAGCATAAATGCTACAAATGAATAAACAGTGCCCAATAACAATTGCACAATTCATAATAACACAATAAAATACCTCCCAAGTGGCTCTGAGTCCATCCACATTCTCTAAAACTTGGAAGTCCCTCTGGGTATAATAAGATTGATTTGGATTATTGTTTGTCCTTCATTCTCAAAGAGATCCATGATATCAGGGTAGTGATGCCATGGCATGAAAGTGAATTAGATTTAAGTAAGGGCTGTGCAAGGTCACCTGCCTCATTTTCTCCTCCAGAAGTCCAGTGGGTCCAGTGGTAAGATAGAGATCAGGATGACTGGAGATGGCCCTGGACTCAGTGGGAAATCTTTTTAAACTAAGGCTTTTAACAGGCCTGCTGCAACCATTCAATATTAATGCTAGGGAACAATTGAGGTAAAGAATGGCCTCGTTCACTTAGTCAAAAAAATTTTTTTTAAATTTGTATTTTAAATTTGGATTCTTCTAAGACATGCATCCTTTGAGTTTTTAGTTCCCTATATCTGTGCCCTCTGTGAGGAGTCAAAAGAACAGAAACAACATAGTTTTTATAGGTGTTTGGTTCATACTTCAACAGGACTGGTCATCATCATCAGAAACAACTTTGGACATGAGAATCATGGTATGAATACATGGAACTTGGGATCTGATAGGATCTGTTAGGGATAGAATCCAAGAGACTTGGTGTTTCTTCGGGTCTTTATTTGGTTGTGGTCAAGAGTTTCTAATTATGTTGACTTCGTCCAATCTTTTGTGGAATGGGGGCTAATAGATTCAGTAGATTACCCGGGGAAAGGGTCATGCAACCATTATTCTCACAGTCTTTTTTTTTTCTCCAAAGTAGAGGGGTCACTTCCTGTGCCTTTCTCCTCACTTCGAGAGGCTACCCAATCAAACATCCATTTCTCCACTGAGAGACAGGATGAAAGGAGCATTATTTGCAGGTTGGGCAAAGGTCTGAATTACCTCAGGGCTACAGTGAGTCTGAAAAAACCCCACAGATCAAAAATGTTTTCTGGGGTTACTTTAGCTGCTAGAAATGCCAAAGCAAGAGATCTATCAAATATTCATATGGAAAATTTAAAGAAGCGATCAGCCCTTTTATTTATTTTTTTTTTCTTTTTTTTTCTTTTATTTTTTTAAATTTTTATTTAATAATTACTTTATATTGACACTCGTTTTTGTTCCAATTTTTTTTCCCTCCCTCCCTCCCTCCCTCCACCCCCTCCCCTAGATGGCAAGCAGTCCTTTATATGTTGGATATGTTGCAGTATATCCTAGATACAATATATGTTTGCAGAACCGAACAGTTCTCTTGTTGCATAGGGAGAATTGGATTCAGAAGGTATAAATAACCTGGGAAGAAAAACAAAAATGCAGATAGTTCACATTCGTTTCCCAGTGTTCTTTCTTTGGGTGTAGCTGCTTTTGTCCGTCATTTATCAATTGAAACTCAGGTCTCTTTGTCAAAGAAATCCCCTTCCATCAAAATATGTCCTCATACAATATCGTTGTCGAAGTGTATAATGATCTCCTGGTTCTGCTCATTTCACTTAGCATCAGTTCATGTAAGTCTCGCCAGTCCTCTCTGTATTCATCCTGCTGGTCATTTCTTACAGAACAATAATATTCCATAACATTCATATACCATAATTTACCCAGCCATTCTCCAATTGATGGGCATCCATTCATTTTCCAGTTTCTAGCCACTACAAACAGGGCTGCTACAAACATTTTGGCACATACAGGTCCCTTTCCCTTCTTTAGTATTTCTTTGGGATATAAGCCCAATAGAAACACTGCTGGATCAAAGGGTATGCACAATTTGATAATTTTTTGGGCATAATTCCAGATTGCTCTCCAGAATGGTTGGATTCGTTCACAACTCCACCAACAATGCAATAGTGTCCCAGTTTTCCCGCATCCCCTCCAACATTCATCATTATTTTTTCCTGTCATCTTAGCCAATCTGACAGGTGTGTAGTGGTATCTCAGAGTTGTCTTAATTTGCATTTCTCTGATCAATAATGATTTGGAACACTCTTTCATATGAGTGGTAATAGTTTCAATTTCATCCTCTGAAAATTGTCTGTTCATATCCTTTGACCATTTATCAATTGGAGAATGGCTTGATTTCTTATAAATTTGAGTCAGTTCTCTATATATTTTGGAAATGAGGCCTTTATCAGAACCTTTAACTGTGAAAATGTTTTCCCAGTTTGTTGCTTCCCTTCTAATCTTGTTTGCATTAGTTTTATTTGTACAAAGGCTTTTTAATTTGATGTAATCGAAATTTTCTATTTTGTGATCAGTAATGGTCTCTAGTTCATCTTTGGTCACAAATTTCTTTCTCCTCCACAAGTCTGAGAGATAAACTATTCTATGTTCCTCTAATTTATTTATAATCTCGTTCTTTATGCCTAGGTCATAGACCCATTTTGATCTTATCTTGGTATATGGTGTTAAGTGTGGGTCCATGCCTAATTTCTGCCATACTAATTTCCAATTATCCCAGCAGTTTTTATCAAATAATGAATTCTTTTCCCAGAAGTTAGGGGCTTTGGGTTTGTCAAACACTAGATTGCTATAATTGACTATTCTGTCTTGTGAACCTAGCCTTTTCCACTGATCCACTAATCTATTTCTTAGCCAATACCAAATGGTTTTGGTGACTGCTGCTTTATAATATAATTTTAGATCGGGTACAGCTAGGCCACCTTCATTTGATTTTTTTTTTCATTAATTCCCTTGAGATTCTCGACTTTTTATTGTTCCATATGAATTTTGTTGTTATTTTTTCTAGATCAATAAAATATTTTCTTGGAAGTCTGATTGGTATAGCACTAAATAAATAGATTAGTTTAGGGAGTATTGTCATCTTTATTATGTTCGCTCGGCCGATCCAAGAGCACTTAATATTTTTCCAATTATTTAAGTCTGACTTTATTTGTGTGGAGACTTTTTTATAATTTTGCTCATATAATTCCTGACTTTCCTTTGGTAGATAGATTCCCAAATATTTTATGGTATCAACAGTTATTCTGAATGGAATTTCTCTTTGTATCTCTTGCTGTTGGGTTTTGTTGGTGATGTATAAAAATGCTGAGGATTTATGGGGATTTATTTTGTAGCCAGCTACTTTGCTAAAATTATGAATTATTTCCAATAGCTTTTTAGTAGAATCTCTGGGGTTCTCTAGGTATACCATCATATCATCTGCAAAGAGTGATAGTTTGGTTTCCTCATTGCCTACTCTAATTCCTTTAATTTCTTTCTCGACTCTTATTGCCGAGGCTAGTGTTTCTAATACGATATTAAATAATAATGGTGATAGTGGGCAACCTTGCTTCACTCCAGATCTTACTGGGAAAGGTTCCAGTTTTTCCCCATTGCATATGATGCTTACTGATGGTTTTAAATATATGCTCCTGACTATTTTAAGGAAAAGTCCATTTATTCCTATGCTCTCAAGTGTTTTTATTAGGAATGGATGTTGGATTTTATCAAATGCTTTTTCTGCATCTATTGAGATGATCATGTGGTTTTTGTTTGTTTGGTTATTGATATAGTCAATTATGCTAATAGTTTTCCTAATATTGAACCAGCCCTGCATTCCTGGTATAAATCCTACTTGGTCATAGTGTATTATCCTGGTGATGATTTTCTGTAATCTTTTTGCTAATATTTTATTTAAGATTTTAGCATCAATATTCATTAGGGAGATTGGTCTATAATTTTCTTTCTCTGTTTTCAGCCTACCTGGTTTAGGTATCAGTACCATGTCTGTGTCATAAAAGGAGTTTGGTAGGACTCCTTCAATCCCTATTTTTTCAAATAGTTTATATAACATTGGAGTTAATTGTTCTTTAAATGTTTGGTAGAATTCACATGTAAATCCATCTGGTCCTGGGGATTTTTTCTTAGGGAGTTGATTGATAGTTTGTTCTATTTCTTTTTCTGAGATGGGACTGTTTAGGATATTTACTTCTTCCTCTGTTAGTTTGGGCAAGCTATATTTTTGGAGGTATTTTTCTATTTCATTTAAATTGTCGAATTTATTGGCATAAAGTTGGGCAAAGTAACTCCTAATTATTGCTCTAATTTCCTCTTCGTTAGTGGTGAGTTCTCCCTTTTCATTCTTAAGACTAACAATTTGATTTTCCTCTTTCCTTTTTTTAATCAGATTTACTAAGGGTTTGTCTATTTTGTTGGTTTTTTCATAGAACCAACTCTTAGTTTTATTAATCAATTCAATAGTTTTTTTACTTTCAATTTTATTGATCTCACCTTTTATTTTTAGAATTTCAAGTTTAGTGTTTGACTGGGGGTTTTTAATTTGTTCCTTTTCTAGCATTTTTAATTGCAAACCCAATTCATTGATCTTCTCTTTCTCTATTTTATACAAATAGGCCTCTAGAGATATGAAATTTCCCCTTATTACCGCTTTGGCTGCATCCCATACATTTTGGTATGATGTCTCATTATTATCGTTTTCTTGGGTGAAGTTATTAATTATGTCTATGATTTGCTGTTTCACCCAATCATTATTTAGTATGAGATTATTTAGTTTCCAATTATTTTTTGGTCTACTTCCCCCTGGTTTTTTGTTGAATGTAATTTTCATTGCATCGTGGTCTGAAAAGGATGCATTTACTATTTCTGCCTTACTGCATTTGAGTTTGAGGTTTTTATGTCCTAATATATGGTCAATTTTTGTATAGGTTCCATGAACTGCTGAAAAGAAAGTGTATTCCTTTCTGTCTCCATTACATTTTCTCCAGAGATCTATCATATCTAACTTTTCTAGTATTCTATTTACCTCTTTGACTTCTTTCTTATTTATTTTGTGGTTTGATTTATCTAATTCTGAGAGTGCAAGGTTGAGATCTCCCACTATTATAGTTTTACTGTCTATTTCTTCTTGCAGCTCTCTTAGTTTCTCTTTTAAGAATTTAGATGCTACCCCACTTGGTGCATATATGTTTAATATAGATAGTGCTTCATTATCCATGCTACCCTTTAGCAAGATATAGTGCCCTTCCTTATCTCTTTTAATTAGGTCAATTTTTGCTTTAGCTTGATCTGAGATCAGGATGGCTACCCCTGCTTTTTTGACTTCACCTGAAGCATAGTAGATTTTGCTCCAACCTTTTACCTTTAACCTGCATGTATCTCCCCGCTTCAGGTGTGTTTCCTGTAAACAACATATTGTAGGATTCTGGCTTTTAATCCATTCTGCTAACCGCTTCCTCTTTATGGGGGAGTTTACCCCGTTCACATTTATGGTTAGAATGACCAATTCTGTATTACTTGCCATCTTGTTAACCCCGGTTTATGCTTTTCTCCCTTCTTTCCCCTTTCCCCCCCTTCCCAGTATTAAGCTTGTGAGCACCACTTGCTTCTCACAGCTCTCCCTTTTTAGTATCCCTCCCCCCACCTTAGAGTTCCTCCCCCTATCTTACCCCTTTCCCTCCCAGTTCCCGTATTCCCTTCTGCTTAGCTTATTCCTTCCCTTTTCACTTTTCCCTTCTCACTTTTCAATGAGGTGGGAGAAGTTTTACCATAGATTGAATATGTCTTAAGATTTTTCACTTAAAGCCAATTCTGAAGGCAGTAAGATACCCACTATATTCATCTCCCTCCATTCTTTCTCTCAGATATAATAGGTTTACTATGCCTCTTCATGAGATGTACTACCCCCACTTTACCCTTTTTCTGATACAATGTCCTTTCCACATCAATTTCTAGAACAAGGTATACATGTATTCTTTATACATCTATATAGTCAAAATATAGTTCCCAAGATTAATCTTTACCTTTTTAGATTTCTCTTGAGTTCTATATTTGTAAATCAAACTTTTTGTTAAGTTCTGGTTTTTTCATCAGAAATAGATGAAATTCGCTTACTTCGTTGAATGTCCATCTTCTTCCCTGGAAAAAGATGCTCATTCTCGCTGGGTAAGTTATTTTTGGTTGCCTACCAAGTTCCTTAGCCTTTCGGAATATCATATTCCAGGCCCTTCGATCTTTTAATGTGGATGCTGCCAGATCCTGGTGATCCTTATTGTGGCTCCTTGATACTTGAATTGGGTTTTTCTAGCCGCTTGCAATATTTTTTTCCTTCATCTGAGGGTTCTGGCATTTGGCCACTATATTCCTTGGTGTTTTGATTTTAGGATCCCTTTCAGTGGGTGATCGATGAATCCTTTCAATGTTTATTTTTTCCTCTGTTCCTATGACTTCTGGGCAGTTCTCTTTGATAATTTCCTGGAAAATAGTGTCCAGGCTCTTTTTTTCATCATGTTTTTCTGGGAGTCCAATGATTCTCAGATTGTCTCTCCTGGATCTGTTTTCCAGGTCTGTTGTCTTCCCCAGAAGGTATTTCACATTTTTCTCCATTGTTTGATTTTTTTGGATTTGCTTGACTGATTCTTCTTGTCTCCTCGAGTCATTCAATTCCACTTGTTCAAGTCTGATTTTCAGTGAAGTGTTCTCTTCACTCACTTTTTTAAAATCTTTTTCTAATTGTCCAATTGAGTTCTTTTGTTCTGTGGAATTTTTTTTCCATTTCGCCAATTTTGTTTTCCAGTTCACCAATCCTATTTTTCAAGGATTTTACTTCTTTATCCACTCTCTCTTTAACTTTCTCCAGGCTCTTTTGCCAAGCCTCCCTCTCCTTTTCCCAAGCTTCTCTTTCCTTTTCCCAAGCTTCTCTCTCCTTTTGCCAAGCCTCACTCTGCTTTCCCCATTTTTCTTCTAGCTCCCTTGTGAGAGCCTTTTTAATCACTTCTATGAGATTCAACTGTGCTGAGGAACAAATGGTCTCCTCCTTTGGGGATTCACCTGGGGACTGTCTGTTTTTAGTCTCCTCAGGATTTAGAGTCTGCTCTCTATCTGTGTAGAAGCTGTCAAGGGTTAAAGTCCTCTTCAGCTTCTTGCTCATTCTGTCTATTAATCAGAGACAAACTACCAAAGAAAAACAGAAAAAAACTGGAGTCTTTCTTTGGGGGGGGGCTGGGTGTGTTATCGAGCTTCCTCTACAGACTGCAGGGGGCAGCAGTGAGGCACTAACAGGACTGTGCTGCGCCTGCGCTCTGAGATCCCAAAGCGTGCTGAGTCACTGTGGGGGGGGAAGGGGGGGGGCGGCCAGGTCCTGAGAGACTCCAGCTGTTTGGAGTTGTATTCTTCACCCCCGGTGTTTTTAGCTTCTCTGCTGGGCTGCTGACTTGCTGCTGGAGCAAAGTATCCAAACCTGTAGCGAAGCTCTCCCCGCAGAGACAGCTGCGATCACTCCCCACCCCCTCTCCAGTCTGCTCCCGTGCTCTCACTGCCGCTGCCCTCAGCCTGCGCCCGATCTAAAACTGCCCCAGCCCTCCAGTAAAGACAGACCTTTCTTGGCGGATCTCAAGGATGGCTTCTCTTGGTAACTATATGTGGGTTTTTTTCAGTCAAACATTGATTCAGAGGCTTGTAATGAAGTGGATAGTGAGAGAAAGCGTGGAGCTTATGCAGCTGTGAGTCTCCTCTCCGCCATCTTAACCGGAAGTCCCAGCCCCTTTATTTTGTTCTCTAACTCTGGTGCATAACCAATAGACTATTAAGAGGGACTTAAATTGTTTATTTAGTATTTAATTTCCTCCCAATTATATGTAAAAATAATTTTGACATTCATTTATAAAAAATTGAGTTTCAAATTATCTCTCTACCTCTCTGCCTTCCTCATTGAGAAGGTAAGCAATTTGTATAGGCCATCCATATTCAGAGAGACTTTAAATTAAAATTTCTCTTCTTCCCTATACATTTAATGCCTGAATGTATGTCATAGGAAAGAAATCTGCCATAATTAGTATTTTCACTTTTGAAAGTATTAAAAAATACCGATCTAACAAAAGGTGTTGGCCTCTTCATCATGGATAATTATAGATGACAATGCTTATTGATAAAAGGAACTTAAAGCAAATTATATTATATAAGTCTCATTATATAGTTGAAAAAACCTAATGAATAAAAAATTTAATTATGAGGTCATATAAATTAAAAATAACTCTCTGTGTGTATACACTTAAGCCTCTCACATTTTTTGCTTTCTTTGTCCAGGAAATTAAATGACACTGAACTATGACCTATTTACAATCTCTTCAGGATGTGTGAGGAGATATTGCTGTCAAGTTAGAAGAAAATAGCTTGGTAGGATTTGATATTGTTGAAGAGAACTGAATGATTGGTGGTGGTGATGGTGAGAAGCAAAACAACAATAACAAAAACCCATGTGAAATTAAGCAATTATCAAGAAAGACCAGTTCATTCTAGTCTGTGTTTTCATTGCTCCAGGGTCCACTTAAATGGTTTAGTTGTACTATTAGAATCTTTAAAGAGTAGATGTGAGTAGGCACTAGGAAATTTAATAGTAATTATCCTGAGAGAGGTTGCATGGGGTAGTGGAAAGAGTGCTGGAAGGAGAATCAATAGGCTTGAGGTCAGGTGCTATCTGTTGATTATAGTTCCATGTCTTTGGGCTTCATTTCTCTAGGTCTTGGTTTCCTCACTGGTCTAGATAATCAGAAAATAATTTTGCTTTTCATAGGCTATGTTAATAGGGAAAGAGTCTGAAATTAAAAGCTGTGTGTTCTTGTATTTAATTGTTTCAATGATACTTGATTCTTTGTGATCCCAATTTGGGTTTTCTCGGCAAAGTAGCAATTTGCTACTTCCTTCTAGAGTTCAGATAAGATATTACAGATGAGGAAACTGAGGCAAATAGGATTAAATGATGTGGCCAGAATTACACAGCTTCTAAGTGTCTGAAGTCAGATTTGAACCTAAGGAGCTGAGTCCTCCTGAATCCAGGCCCACCGCTTTATCCTTTGTGCTACCTAGCTTTGGAAATGCTTATAAACTACAACATTTTTTCTTCATTTGTCCTGCACCTTCAGAGTCACATCCATTCTGCCCCAGCTCCATGTTAAAAAGTTGAAGTTAGAGGTAGATCTTAACAAGCCACTTATATGGCTGAAAGGAATTTCCATGTTCAAATATATTATTGCCCTCCAGCTTTCCCCTCTGCCTGAAATTTCCATCATATGATTTGTCTTTTGGATTTAGAAGTGGAATATTCTCCTTTAAATCATAAGTATATCATTTGGGAGCAATATTTCAATCCAATTTCATTCCTATCAAGTCCTAACAACCACAAGGACAGAATAAATATCTGACACAGTTGTGGAAAGAAGAAGGGTAGAAAGAAAGAAGAGAGAAACAAGGAATTCTGTCTGGGAAGTGTGGGATTTGGGAACAAGCCAACACCAGATAGCACTGTCCACAGAAGAGGGAGGCTGGGGTGTGCCCAAACTGTAATTGAGGGGGATGAAAACATTATGTGCACTTTACAATTTATGGTGGGGACCAATCCTGGTTATGGATCAGGGCACATACAAGTAAGAGGTGGACATATAGGCCACTGGGGCTACCATTTAAAAGCAGTTAGGTTTTAGTGATTTTGTACCTTCTAAGGACCTATTCTGGAAAGGAGATGATTAGGAGGAGAAAGTGCCAGTTTAGGAAGAAGAGAGAGCAACATGATGATTTTACTTTTGAAAAATTCAGTGTCATCACAGAATGGATTGTACAGCAGCTTTTCCCAGTTTGTTTGGGTTGGATGGTAGATGAAAGCACCAAACTTGTATTGTAACAAAATGTGCATCTGGAGACCCAAACAACTTTTAATCTTCTTCTGGATATCACAGGATATGATTGGATCATAAGTCTATAGATTTAGAACTTGAAAGGACTATTCAGGACTTATCTAACCCAATTCTTTCATTTGTAGATGAAGAAACTGAGGTCTAGGGAAATTACAGTGACTCACACAAGTGGGATTTTCATCCTGGTTCTCTTAACTTCCATAGAGCAGGATTAATATTTTTTTTCCTGCCCTCAATGTCTAACCCATACTGGTGTGCATTCTATCACATTGTACTATGAGCATGGGAATATAATATTGACTCCTTTTGAAGGAATTTTTAAATATGTGGGCAGATGTTTCCTGGAAGATGTATCAAGGGAGGTTGTGGGGATCTGTGAGATAAACTGTACTGTGTAGCCTTACTCTCACATTTTAAAGAAAAAATTATTCCATTGGAAGCATTTAAAAGAAAGAAAAAGTCTCCTCTTGAGAGCTATCCATTATGATTTTGGCTGTTGTGTTCTTAGGCTTGTCACTATGAAGTTTTGGTCAAATGCCTAAAGGGGGATTGAAAGGGAAAAAAAATGGCTGTAAGACAACACAAATATGTACAAGTAAGAGATATATAGTTAAACAAGAACTTGTTTAACTGACTTTTGTAAAGTTTCAATTCAAGTCAGCAAGCCTGGATTAAGTGCCTACTTTATGTAAATTAGAATTAGAAAAACTGAAACAGTATCTTCCCTCAAGAAGTTTCCATTCTATTGTGTTCAAAGAACCATCATAGCACTGGTTTAAAAGACTCATTACTCACCTCCCTCCCCACCCCCCTTCCAGTTTTCAGGGATAATTTCATTTAAACCATCTTTTGAAAGGCCTGCTATCCTAAACATTTTGAGATCATTCTCAATTAATTCTGTATTGCTATTCCTTGTGCTTGACAACTGGGATGATTGATACATTCAGTTTAATAACTCACCTAGACTCCCCACTCCCCATCTATAGTTTAAAGTAGTCTTGCTATGTAGAAATGGGGAAGGAACTATAGCTGTTTATCATTATCTTCATATATCCAAATATCAGGAAATACACCATTTTCATTTTTCAAACATCATCATTTCAATGTTTTGTTCTCTTAGCTATATAGTTTTACTGAGAATATTTTTACAATGGTAAATTAGCCCATCTTTTTGTCTCAATTCTTACCCAGCCCTTAGTCATTGAATGACCATTGCCTCAGAGAAAATGAATTCTGGGAAAGACCTTAATTTGGAAAGATCAAGGTCATTACTGCATCCTAGATCATTGCTGGTCGTCTTAACTTTTGCCTTGCCATTGGACTTTGATGACTTTGGAGGAGAGATGACTTTGCGCAGATCTGTCTCACTTAAGTCAGTCAAGATAGCATTTGTCTTCCTTGAGGAATGAAAGATGAATAACAACAGCAACTTCCTCCCAAGGCTCATTTCCAAATCTTTTCATCATTTCTTCTTATCTGTTCGCTGGATCCTTTCCATGTATTCTAGATCTAATTTAAGTCTGTGTAAGAGTAATGGAAGTCCAGTGAAGAAGGGCATGGAGGAGGAGAAAGGAAAGATAGCAATCTGAATCTCAACTCTACAAAGGCCTAACTAATGCTATGGTAAGATTCATGGTTGTTAGATACTTTTCTTTTTTTTCTTCTTTTTCCCCCCCAACAATTTGCCTTTCTACTCACTATATATATAAAAACCCAAAGTAGAAACATTATAACATAAGAAATGATGAGTATAAGGAGAAGAGAACCATGTAAGATATATGAAATGATATAAGGAAAATCATAGTGTATGTGATGATTTCTACAATATAAACAAAAAGTACAACAATAAAATGAAGCTGATTCTGTATAGATTCAATGAATGATCTTGGTCCTTATGCCAAGCTAAGGAAATGAGTCACACTCCTTTGATGTGGGGATACTATAGCTTTGGAATGTGGTCTACATTTTTAGATTGACTCAATTTCATTCGGTTTTAAATTCCTTTTCTCATCCCCACTTTTACAAAGGAAGGTTTTTTTTTTGTTTTTCACTTTTTTATAGTTGTTTTTCTTAGTAGTATATACATTTTTTGTGAGTGTTTCTTTATTTGTATCCCCAGTACCTAGCATAGTGTCTAGAATATAGTAAACATTTGATAAATACTTGTTCATTGAGTGATTGAGAGTTCACTGAGTAAGGAAAGAAAAATGAAAATATTCAGAAATGAATGTGAAATAAAAACAAAAGGTATCAATAGGAAGAGGGATAAATAAGTAATACTCTCAAGTATAATTATATTATAGACATTAGGCAAGAAATTTACAAAGTTATTTAAAAATATGAGAATGATATGAAAAACAAGCCTTGTATCTTTAACTCATATCCTTTGAAAATACTGTTGGAAGGTCATCAAATTTAGTCAGTCTGAACAAAAACAACTTAAGCTTGATCTCCTGACCAATCATGCATGGTACGCCTCATCCACCTGCTTCATTTAATGTTTCCAAAACTACCCCCATGTTACCTAAATGGCTTTCAATTTCTAAACACACTTTATGTTCTCCAAAAGAAGCAAGTTTTAAATCACCATGTTGGAATGTCCTATAACCCTTCTAGATTGAGGTCATGAAATAAATTGTCTAGGATGATTTAGAAGGTTATCTTATTTGTAAATTGGTGGAGAATGAGTATTTCATGGAAACACTTTTCTAATTTTTTCAAATTAAGAAAAAATCAAATTATTTGTCTTCCACTGAGTCTATGATTTCACTGATTCGAGTATTTCCTCTGACAATTCAAATAGCAGTTAGTCCAAGCCTTTGTCAGTCCATTTGGTGTCACTTTGATTATACCTTCCCATAAGTTCATTACAGGGTGTGTGTCCACTGAATATATAAGAGAGCTTTAATGTTTTCTTCTGACATTTGAGGGAATCAGTGACTCACTATTTCTATCTATTTGTCATTCATTGCCCATTCCATTTGACCAGTCCATTTTTTCTTCCTTTCACATATTTTCCTGATAACATCGTACATTACTTTTCTTTATAATGGTTTCTTTTTGTTTCTAAATTGCAGCCTACTTACACCCACTCTTTGTTATTCTTTTAATGATATTCATTTTAAAATCTTCAATGACAGTTGTTTTTCATGTCTTACAATCATAAAACAATACTATTCTTTTTCAATTGTTCTTTGATTCTGATCGTCAGACAAAGCAAAAACAGAGATGTATGCTTTTCAAAGACATTTGCATTATGATGGACGATATCTAAAACAGAGTTTAAATTGAAGGATCGATTCCTTGTGGATGAAGAGACTCTCTAATTGATTCTTGTAGATGACATTGTGATAGTTGTGTCTGGACCCAGAGCATTGCTAAATCTCTTTGAAGAGATTTATAACCATTCAAAGGAGGTTACTCTTACAATCCATATAGAAAGACCAAATGGATGAAGGAGCTTAATGCTTAATATTAATGTTTATATTTATATATATGTATATATACACATGTATATGTGGATATATGCCTGTATATATGTATATTTATATATGTGTAGTATACATATATATATATATAGATAGATATGTATTTATGTATTATATATATATAATACATAAATACATATCTATCTATCTATATCTGTATCTATTTACCTATCAGTATGTGCTGAGTCCAGAATAAAACAAAAGGAGGAAAGGAGGGTGAATTGCCCTCAGAAAAAAGTTCCTTTAATGATGCTGAATTTCTGTCAGAAACAAAGGTCTGTCTTCTTAATACTGACATTCTATCTGTGGTATTGTAGAGCTGTGAAATACAGAACACAACAGTCTCTGGAGAAGAATCACACAGTATTTTTCATCTTTCAGCAGAAGTTCAACAGGAATCTTGGGCAGTCTGATAAGGTCACCTCATGATAAATGATTGGGACTCCCCTAGCACTTTCTTCTTCAGAGAGGAAAATTATTCTTGACCTTCATGAGGCATTTTGTTTTTTTCAAATCATTTTCAAATACTTTATGCTATCTTATCCTCATAGCAATCCTCCCAGAGAAGTGTTTTATTATCTTGGGAGAATGAAGATGAGGCTTAGAGAAATTAAATCCAGTCACTAAAGAGATATGCTTCATTTCACTGAGGGGATTCAGGGATAATGCCTTATTTAGTAGCTGAAAGTTCCTTTTTCCCAGCCTTCTCTCAATTGTACAGAGAATGCCGAATACAGCCATCAGCTATTTGGGAAAGGTCTATGGCTGTTCGGGCATATCCAGGGAACTTTAACTCACAGGAAGATATATGTTATTGTTATTTGGCTGTTTCCAGTTATATCTAACTTTTAAACTGATTTGGGGTTTTCTTTCCAAAGATACTGAAGTGTTTCAATATTTCCTTCTCAAGCTCAATTTATAGATGAGAACATAGGGTTAAGTGATTTGCCAGAGTGACACTACAGAGTTAGTAGGTCAGATTTGAATTCAAGTCTTCTTGAGACCAAGTCCAGCATTCTATCATTGTGTCACCCTACTGCCCTAAGAAGGCATATAAGATAGTACAAAGAACATTTAGCAGTAGGGGATGCTTCATTTTGTTGGAAAGGTTGGGAAGGAAGATGAATATGGAATGTTGTATTTGTTTTTAGGTGCCATCAATATTCATTCAAGAAACATTTATTAACTGCCATCTGTATTCTTCCCATACATAACCCACTATACAAGTTGCCTCTACATCAGCTTTCCTAGTAGCTTACCTGGTGAAGTTTCTTCTATTTATGAAACTTGATTGGTCCCAGCTTTTCCAATGCAACTTCCTAACTTAGGGCCAATATAAATCCTAAGTCATGTGAGCGTCATGCCTCTCAGACTTGGTGGGCTCATAACACTAGCAGTCATATATCCTGATTAGATTAGTTTCCAGATGGAGAGGAGGGCCTGGGGTGCTATTGTTGTATCTTTATTATGTGTGAACAAAGTAAACTGACTCCTTTGTTAAATGTTCATTGCCTGTGTGTGCCTCATTTCATCCAACATCAAATCTGAACTAAGAGAGTACTGGTGACAGAACTCATCCAGGAGAGTAAGACTTTGTTCTTTGAAATGTGGGTTCCAGATGAGTGGTGCAGAAAGGTAAAGTGGAAATGTACCCTGGATTTTTAGTTAAGCCCTGGATTTCAATTCTGCCTTAGTCCCTTGGTAGTTGTCTGCCACCAGGCAGGTTATTTAACATCACTGAGTCTCAGTTTCATTATCTGTAAGCTAAGGGGAGTAGACCTGATGGCTTTTCTGGTCCTTTCCAGATCTAAATGCACATTTCTTTTATGCTTCTGTATAAGCACATTGTAATTTAAAACATGGATCTAGTAATTCTTGCCAAATGAAAGGAATTGAATATACAGTATTATTATGCTAACTGCATATTGGTGTTCAAAACAAGCATCTTTTTTCTTCCAGGAGAAATAATTGAAGGTAAACATGACTGTCTCCATTTGGAATTAATATGCTTCAATTAGTCTGAATTTCACAAGCAGGCACTGGTTTTTATTATAATAGTCCACAATAGTAATATTGGAGGAGAATTTATGATGTTTACATAGTCACAGCAGTCTTTCATTTAAACCTGGTAGGATTCTTGATATTTAGACTTGAAAGGAAGTTGGAATTTAGCAAAATTCTTTTTTTTTTTTTTAAAAAGAAACAAATCCACATTTTAATCTTTGTATGAATTTTTTTGTTTATATCTTGTGTGTGTGTGGGGGGGGTGAAGGGAATGGTGGATAAGAAAATATTACCTTCTTCTGTAAATTATAGTTTTAGAGAGTTGCCTATTGCCTGAAATACTGAGATATTATAAACATTTGTTTTTCAAAATTTCAAGCTCCAAATTCTCTCTCTTCTTCCTTCCCTTGCCCCTTATTTAAGAAAGCAAATAACTTGATATAGATTATATGTGTACAGTTATAAAAACCACTTCACACTAGTCACATTGTGAAAGAAAACACAGACCAAAAAACACCCACAAAAAATAAAGTTAAAAAAGTATCATTTGTTTTGCATTAAGAATTCAATTCTTTCTCTGGAGATCAATAGCATTTTTATTATGAAGCTCTTAGAATCGTCTTAGAACATTGCATTGCTGAGAAGAGCTAAGTCATTCACAGTTGTTCATTATATAATATTGTTGTTACTGTATACAAAGTTCTAGTTCATCATAAATACTCCTCCAATATTAGTTTTGTGGGTTATTACAATAAAACCAACACCTGTTTTTGAAATTCAGACTAATTGAAGCATGAGTTCCAAATGGAGACAGTTATGTTTACCTTCTGCTCATTTCACTTTGTACAAGTTCATGTAAGTTTTTCCAGTTTTTTTCTGAAAGTATACTGGTTATCATTTCTTATAGCATAATAGTATTCCATCACAACAGTATACTACAACTTGTATAGCTATTCTTCAATTGATTGGCTTGAGAGCAATTTTTAGTGTAGGTGATTCTTAGAGTAGAAAGTACAGAGGAAAGATAGAAAGGCAGCATATATTAGAAGAGCTTTGTGGCTTACCAAAAAACAAACAAACAAATAAACAAAACCTCTAGGCATCTTATATAGCAATGCTAAACATTGTAGCTAGATTACGAACAAGATTTAGAAATTTGCTTCTAATAAGCAAATTCTTATGGCACAATACTATATAGAAATACTAACTACCTCACCTGTTTGCCTAATAAATAGATATATAAATAGTCAGGAGTAGCTAGGTGGAACAGTGGATAGAATGTCCTATCTGAAGGCAGGAAGATCTGATTACAAATCCAAACTCAGACTTTATTAACTATGTGACCCTGGATAATAAGTAAATGGAAAACCCAAAAGGGCTTGTGAAAAGTTGGACATCACTGAAAAGACTGACCACGATAAAATATAAGTAGTCAGTATAAAGGTAATGATAAATAGGAAATAGGAATTAAGAATGTAAAGGGGAACATGGAAACTACTGCTAAAAACTGTCTCCTAAATTATGGCCATATCCAGAGACTTTTGCTAAATGAGGAAATGTCATATAGGACAGGAATAGCCCTGTGGTCTGCAGACGTGCAATAAAACCAGAGAAACATGCTAATTAGGAAACTCTAAGCTGGCACTGATAATTTTGAGATGATGGTAGTATATAACATGTTCATAAATAAATAATTGCAAATAAATTTCTGCAACAAGAGAACACTAACAATTTGGGGAAAGGCATATTAAGTAGCAGGTAGCAGCTTGGTAGAAACTATTGATGCTGAGGCTTGGAGGTGAGGCTGAAATGAATTCCAAGTTTGGGGGTGCTCAGAGGCCTTCAGGAAATGGCTAGTATGCTAGATGACTAACTCACAGATAATAAGAAGGATCAGTCAAGTAGGAGAACCAAAAGAGAGGAATCCCACTAACACCTTTTTGGAGAAAATCCACTTATTAGGGGGTATGATACAGAGAATCCATATTTTAGGTATGGGTTGGAATTCATTAAATGGTATCCGGCATGTCTTCCAACTTTAGAATTCTATCTAAGATTAAATTCTATGTATTTTTAAATTAGGCAATTTTACAGGTCACTGGGGATTGGTATACAAATTTTGTTGTAGATTTCTAGATGGATTTTTCCACTTTTTTTTTTTTTTTGGTGTGGCTAATTGTGGTGATATAATGAAAGAAAGGAGAGAATGGATTTAATGAAATATAAAACATATGGAGAGAACTTGGTAATAACTTCCCATTAGCTCAGGATAGAATTTGCTTCAGGATATTTTTAGTTATTCTTATAATATAATTTCTTTCTTCCTTCCTTCCTCCTTTCTCTCCTTTCTTCCTTCCCTCCTTTCTCTCCTTTTTTCCTTCCCTCCTTACTTCTATCCTCTCTTTTCTTCCCTCTTTCTTTCCCTCCTTCCTTTTTCTTCTTCCTTCCCTCTCTCTTTTCCTTTTTTTTTTTTTTTTTTTTTTTGATAATTTTTGGCTCTTATTTCCTGGGACTTAAGTGTTCATATGCTGAACATAATGTCCCCCTTTGGAATTGTAGTATGATTTTGGATGAGTACCAAGGCAATGTGAACGTACATTATAAGAGTTTTGCCTCAAAGAACTAAAACATAGACTGTTGTCATAGCATAAGCCCACACAGGGGAAAACAAAGACAGCTTTTGTCTCAGGGATCCTATTGAATAGAGAATTTCTTTTGTCGTGGGGACATTATTTCTTTTACTTATGGTTTCCTCTTCATTCTCTCGGAAGGTGACCTTGTTCTTTTGACAAATGACTGTCTTGTTCTTCCTTCTTTGAAATCTCTTGAATATGAAAGTGTAATGATAGAAAACGGTTCCCTTTAAAGTATTCTGGAGTTCTAAAGAAGTCTAGCACACCAAAAACATTTCACTTTATCTTGACCTGAATGGAAAGCCCGTGCAACAGAGTAGAAATGAAAATTTCAGGTTTGTTGCTAAAGGAAGAACTACTTTAGAAGTTTAGTTTCTGAAAAGAGTCTTAACTTCTTAATTGCAGCCCTGCATTTGTATCTGACCTTGTCAAACCAAGTAACTTAAGTTAATATGGTAAAGTAATTAGACTTGGAAAGAAGAAGTAACTCAATAAGATGAAAGTAGGATTACTCCCTTGCAACAACCTGACACATATCATCAGGCTACGGTGGTTTTTGATAACTGACTCACTGCTTGAGATACTGAGAGTAGAGGAAAGTTGTCAGAAAATTTAACGAGGTAATTGTTTATATCAGCTGAGGGACTTAAGATATTTTTTATTATGTGAAGCAATTAAAGTTAAGTGACTTGTTCAGAGTCACACAGTTATTAAGTTTTAAGTGTCTGAGATCGGATTTGAAGTCAGGTTCTCCTGACTACAGACTAGTGCTCTATCTACCATACCATCTAGCTGTACTTAGTTGAAGGAATTTGTTATTCATCAAGTTAATTTGGAATTAGAGATCCAAGATTCTATTATTTCAGAGAAAGAAACCTTTAAGCCAAATCTCTAAGAAAGAATCACTTGTGGGAGAAGGACAGCTCAAACAACTTCATTTTTAGTCCACTCCCTTGCTGTCTCAGTTTCCTAAGCTGGACATTCTAAGAGGTATGGGAATTCTCTATGTTGTACTGGCAGCACCCCCAGAGCAGCTGATGGCACTATCTGCACTGGGAGCTGAGAAAAGACTGGACAGAGAAAGAAAGGAATTTTCTTTAAAAAAAAATTCAATAGTATTTTATTTTCCAAACACATGTAAAGATACTTTTTAACATTTGTTTTTGTAAGACTTTGTGTTCCAAATTTTTCTTTCTCCTTTAAACCCCCAAGGTAGCAAGTAATATAATAAAGATTAAATATGTACAATTCTTTTAAACATATTTCCATATTTGTCATGTTGTATAAGAAAAATCATATCAGAAGGGGAAAAACCATGAGAAAGAAAAAAAGTGAAACAAATATTCATTTTCTGTAGTTCTCTTTCTGGATGCAGAAAGCATTTTATATCCCAAGTCTGTTAGAATTGCTTTGAATCACTGCATTGTTGATAAAAACCAATTCCATCACAGTTGATCATTACATAATCTTGTTACTGTGTACAATGTTCTCTTGCTTCTGTTTGCTTTGCTCAGCATCAGTTTATATGAGTCTTTTCAGGCTTTTCCAAAATCAGCCTGTTCATCTTTTCTTATAAAACAATAATATTCCATTACATTCATATGCTATAAATTATTCAGCCATTTCTCAATTGATGGGCATCAACTCATTTTCCAGGACCTTGGCACTACAAAAAAGGGCTGCTATAAATGTTTTTGAACATGTGGGTCCTTTACCTTCTTTTATAATGTTGTTAGCAATTTAGCAATAATGTGAGAATTACCAAATATGACACGGACACACCAGGTGAATATCAGCAGAATGGAGCTGATAGACTTGCTTTACTCAGATTACCACAAACCTTCAATTTGTAAAAACTGTGATCTGTAAAAACAATAAAATGAATTGTAATAAATCAAAGTATGCCTCTATAAAATTATGAAAAAGTATGTCATAGACTTTTGGGGAGGATGTTTTGTACTAACTGTGTTTGCTATACCACTTTTGGAAATATTCCTTTTAAAATTCTAATGAAATCTGGTTGGTTACTGACATCATCTGACAATCATGATGGGGAAGAATACCTGTAGGATCTCTTGAATTATGCTACTAGCCAACCATTCCTAACTGTTCAAGGAAAGCTACCACTATACTATGAGGAAAGAAAAGTCACCTGAACTTTGGGAATCTATGTAAGAGTCAGGAGACTCTCATATGCTTCATGAGATTGAATTTATGAAGACAAGACTGATCCAGCATCTTGTGTTAGATCAGATGAATTGATATTTGGCTCATTTTTAAAGAGGGAGGAGAACTATTCCCTTTAAGATTATCACTCTGAGATTGTGTCCTCTTTGATCAGGATCTTCCAGACTCCAAGGAGTTGAGACAGAGCCCCATCCTCTCAGGATAAGAGAAGCAATACTATTCAGAGGCAAATCAATTCCCACAGAAATTCTAAATTCTCATTCAATTGAGGAATTCTGATCTGATCAGCTCAAGCTGTCCCAGCCCCCATCTAGTCTTATCTGCTCGGGCTGTCCCAGCCCTCACTAAGATACCCAATATAACAGCTGCCCTCAACTAAGATCTTTGCAAATGGCCCTAGGTAGCTTAAGATCTCTGTCACTCTCAGCCACCAGGATCCTTCTGCCCACTGAGAAAGCATTCTCAATGCCAAAACTCCATTTTCCAATAGATCTGCCACTATAGAAGTTAGTCACTTGGTAAACGGATTTCTATCCAACAATAAACTTTCATTTTGTAACTTTGGGAATGAGTGAATTCTTTCACTCTTAAATCTGCAGCCAATTTAAAGGGGATTCTTAACAACTCTCTTATTGCCACTAACCTCTTAATCACTAGGAATTGAGACCACTCAGACTGCATCAATCTCCTCTCATCTGAAAAACTTTGTTGATTTCATCCAAGATGCATTCAAATCATGGTGCTATAATGCCAGAGAAACTAACGTAAGACAGAGATTAGAGAGTATTTAATAATTTATTTAAAGGGAGAGATTTACTGGGACTAAATGATCCATGGTTTGGTCCCAGGGCTGAATGAGACTATCTTCTCCAAGAACCCAGCAAACAATGTGAGTTCTCAATGATCTATGTACACGTGGCTCAGACTCAAGGGGTAGACTGAGGCAGAGGCAGAGTCAGAGCGCTGAGAGCGGGAATGAGACTCTGACAATCTGGTTCTGACAGGGTGAAGGGAGGTATGGGGGGAGGAATGCCAGAGATGGGGAGAGGCATCTTGATAAGATGATATCTGACATTCTGGTAGCTTGGGATGGGGAGAGACATTCTGATATTCTAAAACATCAGATCTTTTATCCTTATCAAATAATCTGATAAAGAGGGAGGGGAAGTTTTGCAGGATTTAGCTTTAAGCTGATTATTATAAAGTGAATCAGGACTTGGTCAGGATAATTAGTCAGGACAATAAAAGAGAACTGTGGCATAACAGTGCTTTGCTGGGAATAATTGGATTTCCCAAAGAGACAACTGTTAAGTTTGGCCTAGCTCCTTGGAGGCCTCAGGATCAGCAAGAGTTAGGATAAGTAAAAGTCCTTGGTTTTTAGGGAGAGAAGCAGGCAAACTACCAGGAGTTTTGCCAAAGATCTCTTCTCCATTCTGGAGTCCAGAATCTCTACCTTTCTCTTCCTCATCCTGCCACCAAGTGAGTCTGGCTTGTCTCACTCCACCCTCTAATCCTTTCCTACAATTATCTGTACACACCAAACATTGAGCCAGCAAGGAACAGTGAGAAGGGCCATTTTTTCAAACATATGCTAATAGAGTCATTGTCAAATAGGTAATTAACCTTAAGTGCTCAGTTGTCTGATTCAAGTGTACCTTTTCGTAGTTTCGGCCCTTTACAGACAACAACTGTGATTCTTGGCTAACTCCTGAGCTTCTTTGTAGGCAACTCTTTTTCAATGGTCTTTTCTCTCCAAATACATGCAAAGATAGTTTTCAACATTCACCTTTACAAAACCTTGTGTTCCAAATTTGTCTCTCTCTTCTCCTTCTCCTCCTTCCCAAGACAGCAAGCTCTCTAATATACATTAAACATGTACAATTATTTTAATTTATGCTGCTCAAAAAAAATTCACATAAAAAGAGGAAGAAGCACAAGACAAAAATAAGCAAACACAAAACACAAAGGTGAAAATACTATGCTTTGATCCACATTCATTCTTCATAGTTCTCTCTCTGGATATGGATGATACTTTCCATCATAAGTCTATTGGGTAGGCAACTCTTATAGTGTATAGATACAATGAGCAGATTGCTGGATCTGAGTCAGAAAGACCTGAGTTCAAATCCAGCCACAGATACTTACTGGCTGTGTGATCTTAGTCAAATTACTTAATTTCTGTTTGCCTTAGGGAATAATAATAGCACCCACCTCCCACAGTTGAAATAAATGAGATAATATTTATGAAATGCTTAACATACTTCCTGGCACGTATTAGGTGCCATATAATTTCTCTACTTCCCTTACCCCCTTCTCATGTATCTGCTTTGCTGTTTTCTCTGCCTTATGTATTAATTCAGAAAATGCACTATCTCACACAATCTGGCTTTTATTGCTTGTGCAATTGTGCTGACCTAGACAAATGGAACATTGTTATTTTGACATTTCCTGTTATTTCATCATTATACACGTATCCTTTAAGGGGGGAAAAATCCCTCATTTTTCACTCTAGGTAAAGCATAAGGTGGTTACTTTTTATATCAACTTTCATTCCTGAGATAATCTTACTTCCCATGTTGGAAAGATAGATGGAATTTTTTTGTCAGAGGATTTTAGTTCAAATTCCAGCTTTCCCAGTTATCACTTGTGTGACCTTAGAGAGGTACTGAGCCTCATTTTCTTCATCTGTGAAATGATGAAAAATTAGACTAGCCCAGGAATGTCAAACTCAAAAAAGCAAGAATCTCCATAAGTGTATGTTGACTTAGAAAACCACAAGTTAACAGGATCTATATTGTATTGTATTGTGTTTGATTTTTCTGGACTAGATGACCTAGCTAGATGGTTTCTCCTAGTTCTAAAGCTGTTATTGTGTCATCCCATTCTCTGTTCCAATCAGATGTCTGAAATTGATGTATTTTTCAGATGCATGACTTCACTTTCCATTCCCTTAGACCATCTAACCTAATGTTTGGTCTGTACAGTCAATATTTCTTTTGGTGGTGAATTGAGCTCCCCTTGACCACAAAGTTCCTATGGACTAAGTCACAACTCATGCTCCAGCGATATCTAGCAACTTTGGGATTTAGTTTGAAGAATAATATTTAGGTTTTCTAGCCATTCTCAGTCATCCCTATAGAAGTTTGTATTTAGTATTAGCCCAATGGTAGTCCCAAATTTCCCATGCCTGTGTTATCTAATTTAGTTTGGTCAGTTACAGGTGTTTGCTGTCCATTTCCTTTTTTTATCCAATATGTCCAAAGACAACCTCAATCTAAATTTTCTAAACACTTGACACAATGATGAATCAGAATGAACCTGGAATGGATTAAATATTAGGGACACCCTTTAGATCAATGTTTAAACAAGAGATCAGGGCAACTTTCTCTTTGGTTGGCAGTAGGGAGTCTTCATCTTCTTTACCTATCTTTGAGGGTAAACATTTCATCAGCCATTTAAAGAGGGTGATTTGCCTGAACTTCTGAACACGTCATTTAAGGTGGTTTATCTATGGCAAATAGGAGGGATCTTTAAATTGCTTTAAATGATTTCAACATACTCTGATAATACTTTTGTTTGCTTCCTCAGTATATTTTTAGTAGTATGTGTTTCTCTTTCAGGCTTACTAATCACCAGAGCAGACTATTACAACTGAAATATCTTAATTTTTATCCAGCCTCCATTTTTCTATATACAATTAAGTCATTTGCATGTACAATTGGGTGGATAGGCCTATAATTATGTACATGATTATGTGGGCTAATTTTGTGTATTCCAAGATGTCATTACTGGCAGTAAGCAGGAGTAAACACCATTCACTTTAACCCTTATAATACCAGACAACAATATGTTAATCTGATAAATTCCCCTAACGTGTAAATTGAATAAAAAGAAAAACACATAAGTTGTTTGCTTGAATTGATCAATTGAGTTCAGCTCTAATCCAAATAGTACTCTGGGAAAAGTACTGGATTTGGAGTTACAAGAGCAGAGTTAAATTCTGTTTTTTTTTTTTTCTTCTTTTTTTAACATTCTTATTACCTAATACAAGTGCCCATGATATTTAACACCACTGAGTCTTACTTTCCCCATTTGTAAAATGAGGAGTTGAATTTAGTAACTTTCAACTTCCTTTCCAACCCCAAAATCTATGTTTAATTTGAAGAAGAAGCCTAATTGTGGAGAAATGTAAATAATTTTTTCCTTGATTAGAATCTTCATAGTGATTATATGAAGGAACTGAGTGTTCTTGAACTAGGTAATCAAAATTCAGTTGCTAAATATTTATCTTTAAGGATGTCATTTAATTATAAGTTGTAGAGAAAATCTGCAAGAAATATCAGTTCATTCTTACTGATAGTGATGGAGAATCCTGTATCATCTGCTCATAGAGATCTTATGTGGTTTGAATCTTAGGGAATCTTGACAGAAGTGGAAAATCAGAAAGATTCCTCTTCTAGGAGACTAGAGTAGTTTAAGGAAAGTTGCTTCATGTTCCTGAGTCTCAAGGAATTATACCTAAATACTCATGCTGGATATCTATATTTCAAATAAAATGGAAGGGACCTTAGAAGTCCTATACTCTGACTCACTCATTCATTCACAAAATTGAAGAGGAATGTAAACTTATTGAGGGCAAGATCTATTTCTGTATTTTTAGCTCTTAGTTCAATGCCTTACACATGATAAGAACCTGATAAATTCTTATTGAATTAGACAGGATTGTATTGTATTAAACTGTACTGAAATTAGTTGCACAGAGACAGAGAGTAGTGAGTAGTAAAATTGAGTTTAATGAATAATGCGAGTCTTATTTTTCCCTCATGGGGAATTCAGTTGTAATCTAAGCATCAAAAACCAAGGGAAACCATCTTTTTATACAACCAAATAACCCTATATATTGTGAACACAGGCTACAAATTGTCAAGGAAAAAGTCACAGATGATTGTCTATTCAGATAATACTTGCCAAGGACAGGAAGTACTAATAAGCAGTTATGTAGCACAATGGATAAAACTAGTATCAGGAAGATCCAAGCTCACATTTGGCCTCAGATATTTATTAATGGTGTGACCCTAGACAAATTACCAGAGCTCTGTGGGATTCCTTTTCCTCAACTCTAAAATAATAATAATAGTACTTATTTCTATTTCTTAACTAGTGCCAGATTGTTTTGATGACTACCACTTTATAATATAGCTTGAGGTCTGGTGCTGCTGGGCCACCTTCCTTCACAATTTTTCTTTTCATTGATTCCCTTGATATATTCTTCACCTTTTGTTCTAGATGAATTTTTTTATTATTTTTTCTAGATCTGTAAAATAATTTTTTGGTAGTTTGATATTGCACTAAGCAAATTAAGTAAAATCATCACTTTTTGCTATATTTGCTTGGTCTATTCATAAAACAATAAATATTTCTCCAGTTGTTTAGAACTGAATTTCTGTGAAAAATATTTTGTAATTGCATGCATATAGTCCTTGTGTTTGCCTTGTATAGTAGATTCTTAAGTAATTTACATTGCTGTAGCTATTTAAACAGAATTTTTCTTTTTACCTCTTGCTGCTGGACATTATTGGTAATATATAGTAATGCTGGTGATTTATGTGAGTTTATTTTATGTCCTGTAACTTTGTTAATGAAAAAATAGGACTATTTAGTGTGACTTATCATTGTTCTAAAATGTTTTGTCTTTGCAGTTAATATTTCAACACAACTCACATCTCTCTCTCTCTCTCTTTTTTTATTCCCAATAAATCACTTTTTAATTGTTTCATTTTATCTTACTGAGATCAGGGATTAATAAATTTTTACCTAGTGGTGCACTCATAGTGCACTCATGAAAGTGAGGTGTATGATGATGAAGACACTGATTCTGCATTAGGTACTGATATACTCAGTTCATAAAGAATCTAAGTTAATGGATTTTCCTAAGGAGCATAAGCATGGATCTATTCTTTTGGAGGAAAGGAAACTATTGTTTTAGTCCCTCTCTAAATGCCATGCCATCTCTCATTCTCCTGCACACCAATTTCTTTCTCCATTCATTATGATGGAACTAAAAATGGAGGCAACATGGTATGGTGGATTTAAAACCAAGGAACCTGGGATTTAAACTTGGTTCTTCTATTTACTTTCTTGTGACTTTGGTGTGCTTTTATGAAACTCAGCTTTCTTTAAACTGGGAATGATAATATGTATTACTCAGGATTTCCAATAAGACCAAATGAGATGGTGTACCTAAAGATTTTAAAATGGAGAGTACCATAAATGCTGTTATCATTATCAAAATAATCAGATAATAATGTAAAGGAAATCAATACAGAAATACATTGGAAGTCCAAGCAGTGCAATTACCAATCATGATTTTAGAAAAGTGTTGATAATGTATATTTTCTTCTTTCTGCTTGGTGAAAAGGTGGCGAACAGTAGGTGTAGAGTGAGGCATAATAGATTACATATGGTATTTGTTTCCTTCCCTAAAAAATAAAATATTTTTCAGTCCCTTTGAAATTAATCACTAACATAAGATTCATTCTGAATTGTATATGTGTCCTTTAGTAATGCAGTCATAATATGTAATCATAGAATGATAATGTCTCAGTGATTTTTAAAGATTTCTCTCTCCAATCCTTTCACTTGCTTTTCTTAATTATATTTCTTTGTGAAAGCAGAGTTTTTTCAGTATTGGAAGGCTTAAAAAAAACCTGGGAAGTGACAGGAACATAAAAAATAGTCCACAACAGTATTTATTTTTTAAAACAGAGAGTAAGAAAGTCATTGGGATAGGCTCTAAATAAACCTGAAAAAAGTTAAATTGATGGGATACTCTGAGAGACTCTTGGGTATCCAACCTGGTCAAGCCAATTAGTGTGAACACAGATTTTTGCTCCAATAAATAATTCCATAAAAATAGAAAATGTCCAGTGCTTTACACTAAGTTTTCAGTTGGTACATTGTAAGAGAGGACAGGGCTAGTACAAAGCTGCCAGCTGCTGGTTTTTCATAGCTGCATAATGTTTTGCAGAGTGATTTAGAAAGACACTTCAGTGTAATGATTTAGGAGCTTGACTTTAGAGAACTTTAGTGTCCCAGGAAATTTGAGACTCCTTCCAGAAAATATTATTTGTACCATATAATGTGGCTTTATTATTCAGTAAGAGGTAAATCTTAGGAGGCAAATTATATTACAGTTTGACAACCTAAAAGTAAAGTCTCTTAAGCTCCCCAAAGTTAAAAAAAATGTGATGACATAACTGTTATATCATAGACTAGCTAACATACTAATTTTTTTTTTTTTTTAACATATCCAGCAAGAACCAGGAAGGTCAATGCCATTCTAGAAATTTGGTATTGCATTGAGCTCAGCTCTGCTGTTACAATCCACTGATTTGTCACTTACATCAATCCAAGCTGATTCACCCCAATCATCCAAAAGAACAGTTCAGAAGGGAAATTGAATTTTCAAGAGGAATGACTAATGAAAGAAAGAAATTCTGCTTAGTGCGCATTCTTTTCCTATGTAAAATCAATCTTTGTGTTCTTGGGTCAAATTTCCCACTACATTTGTGATTTCACTGTCTACACCAAATTATTCCCCCTTCCCCTTCTAAATTGACAATTTACTTTTTTTTAAAAGTGAAAATAGTAGTTGCTTTTTTTTCCTCTTTGTGCTATGATCCAGTTATATGTGAATTTGTTTAATTTCAGTGTTTTGATAGAATAATGTAGGGAAATAACTTGTACAATAAACAGATGACAAGATGAAGTAACATTGTGGTCACTTGCATAAGAAAGGCTAAAGTGAAAAGCAGAAATAAATTGCAATTTCATAATGTTCCTTACAAGACGCCTCCTCTTCCCTATCCCTTCCACCCTGGTTTCTGAAACATTTTAGAATATTTTATTAGTTATAGAAAGACTTTTCAGAGTGAAATAACATTGAGAGAATCAATTAATTTGAAGACAGACATGATTCTTCAAACATAAATATGCCAGTTTTTAAAGGGACTAATTGTTTTTATTTTTTTTTAAACATCAAATGAATTTGAACAAATGCTAGAATAGTAGGCAGGCACTTTGACACTGCAAGGCATACACGCAACCCCATCAGCCACTGGGCATTCCGTGAGTGTGGTTCACTTGTGATGACCATTCTTTCTGTTTAGCAAATGAAGACACTAGTCATAAGGAAGTAGATACTGTTCCCACTCACTTAGTGTTTACTGACAGGGTTAGGGATTCTGACTTCTGACTTCCTCTTTGTTTTAGACTATTTTTTTGCCCATTACTCTGAGAGTAATATGATGTTTAAGTTTTTTTAGTACTGCCTCTTTAATATTAAAGTCACATATCCATTTGGAAAAATTATGGAATGTGATGGCATTGGTCTAAGACTAATTTCTGGAAGACTGCTTTTCATTTTTCCTATCAGCTTTTTTTCAAATAGGGAGTTTTTCCCTAGATAATTTATCTTTTCTATTTTATCATACATTGAGTCATTGAGTGCTATCATTCCTGAATCTTTCTTGTCTATTCTGTACCATTTATATATACACATAAGCATAAATGTATGTTTATAGGTGTATTCACACATATATGAGCAAACATAATGTGTATATATATAGTTATATATACACATGCAACACATATACACACATACTTTTTAATTAATACCAGATGATTTTGATCATTGCTGCTTTCTGATCTAGAGGTGTTATTCTTTCTTTAACTTTACTTATGATGAAAACATAGTTTTCCTTGATATTCTAGATCTTTTGTTTTTCCAAATGAATTTTATTATTTTATTATGCTCTATAAAGTATTTCCTTGGTAATTTGACTATCATAGCATTGCAAAGTGTAAATTAATTTTGGTAATATTTTCATTTTTGCTATATAGGAATAGCTTACTTATAAGTATTGAATAGTCTATTTATGTAGTTATTTATTTCTTAAAAGAGTATTTTGTAATTATACCTATTAAAAGTCTTTTATTGCTTTGGACTTTGAGCCCCAAATACTTAAATATTTTGTAGTTTATTTGGAATGGAATTTTCTATTCCATTCTTTCTTATTGTGTTTTGTTGTTATTATATAGAAATGTTGTTGATTTTTTGAGGATTTACTTTGTAGTCTGGAACTGGGTAAGTTATTAATTTTATCAATTAATATCTTTGCTGTTTATCTAGAATTTTCCAAGTAAGTCATTATATTATCAACAAATAAGGATAATTTTATTTCCCTGTTACATATATTCTTTCCCTTCTCTTGTCTTATTCTACAGCTAGAATTTCCAGAAGTATAACAAATAAATAAAGGGAAGAGTAAGAATCCTTATTTTGTTTCTATCATTATCAGAAAAGATTCTAGTGTATGAAGCCTGCTTTTGGTTATAGATAGATGCTTTCTATGCTTTTTAAACAATTTCTCTCTGCCTATACTTTGCAGAATTTTTAGCATAAAAGTATAATTCTTTGTCAAAGATTTTTTGTGATTCTGTTTAGATTATGTGGTTTTTGCATATTCTGGTTTTAAAAATAATTAAATTATATTTATTATTTTTATAATGTTGAACTATCCTTGCATCCTTGGTAAAATTCTCATTTTATCAAAATGAATGCTTTCTTGGTTAATCATTGCAGTCTGTTTGATGTGATTCTGCAAAAAACAAAACTAAAAAAACCAATTGAGACAATGTTCATCAATGATATTGACCTATAGTGTTCTTTCTGTGTTTTATTTTTCCTTTGATTAGATATCAGAATGAAATTTGTCTCAAAAAATGATACTGATAGTGTTTTTTCTTTCTCAGATTTTGAGAATAATTCATGAAGTGTACATAGTAATACTTTAAAAGTTGGGAGAATTCTTCTTTAAGTTCAACAGATCCAGTTTTTTGTTTTGTTTTGTTTCTTTTTCATTTGGTAGTTCCTTTTTTGAGATCAGGTTAAGATCTAGATCTGATCTTTTGATAATTTGGGTATTTTATATTTTTGAAGATATTCCTCATGTGCGTGTGTGTGTGTGTGTGTGTGTGTGTATCAGTTTTGTTAGCATATAACTATGAATAATATGTTCTGATTATTCACTTAATTTCTTGTGGTTTTACTGTGATTCCATCTTGCTCATTTGCTATTTTATTGAATCTGTTTTGTTGTTGTTGTTGTCTTCTTTTAAAAACAAGTTTAGCTTAGTGCTTATAACTTTTATTAGTCTTTTCAAAGAATTAGTTTTGAGTTTTATTTATAATTCTACATTTTTACTCAAATTTAACCGTTTTGCATTTAATTTTTCAAATCACATTCTTGAACTTAATTTAGATTTTGTTTGCTTTTCTAATTTTTAAAAATGTATATGTTAATTTCATTGATCTTTTCTTTTTCTGCTTTGTTAATGAATAATTATAGGTATAAGATTTTCACCTGGAGGATTGCGTTAGTTGGATCCCAATAATTTTGACATGTTTCATCATTATAATTTCAATTTCCAGAGTTATTTATAATTTCTATGAATTGTTCTTTGACTTAAGTTTTTTCAAGTTATGATCCCTTCTTCCCTGTAAACACAATATCATGTTCCTTCAAGCATTTTAATCCTTTTCAAAGATTGTTCTGTTCCCAGTGCTTCTCTTTACCTCATTCTTGATCCCCCTTTCTTATTACTTCTTTCTTGTTAAAGTTTTGTTTATTAGTTCTTCTCTCCTGACTTTATCTTCTATTATTTTTCTCTTCTCAATTATATTCCTCCATTTCTCTCCTCCCCTGTAGCTAGTCTGTTTCAAAATTTCATTTTTGTGCCTCTTTCCAAAATGATTTCTTTCATTCTCTTCATTATTTACTTTCTCTTTCTGTTTACCCTAGTTCTTAATCTGCTGATTCATTATCCCTATAATTATCTAGTCTCTCTTTTCTCTGCATTCTTCATATAATCCAAATTTCCATTCTAGGCTCTATCCTATAGGCATTTTCTGCTACTGCCTTGTAGGGTTTATACCACAGATTCTCCATTTACATTGTACTCTCTCTCTGAACAATGCACATTATTACAGTCAGAAAGGATACTATCTCAGAGTAGGCTACCTCCTCTTCCACTGATCTATAATCTCTGTGGTTGACTTTTTTCCTACATTGACTTAAAATTCTCTTCTGCAATATTCTTCTACTCCTCCAGATGCCAGCTGCCTTGAGGGATAGTAGGACAAATAGACTTTTTAGTTACCAAACTCCTTTGAAATACTTTAACCTCATTTCTCTTCACACATAAGAACATTCAATGGTAGGGCTTCTTCCTATCTCAAATTCAAGCCTCTATCCCTTTTCATTCTTTTCCATTCTTCCTCATTTTATTTTCTCACAGGTTTTTCTCTTTTTGAGATCACTTCCACTCATTGCTAGTCCTTGGCTTGATTTTGACACGCCGTTATTCCCTTCTATCCCTGAGCATCCATTCCCTCTATCATGTACTATTGATATTATAATGTAGTCTCAGAAAGAAGCATTCATCCATAGTCAGAGCATTATGATGTTCTATTCATAATACCCTGCAAGATATTCATCACATAAGAAACAAGTATTTCCAATTATTATTATTTTCAAGAAGAAATTGAATAATAATCAATAACAAATGTTTATTAAGAACCTACTATATGCCTAGGTTATTATTGTTAGGTCTAAGTGATTATGGTAGGGTCTAGTGATACAAAACTAAGAGTGTAACAGTTATTGATCTCTAGGAGATATGCTATAGTAGGTAATGTCATATATTGATATATATATCTAGATATGTATATGAAAATATAAACTATAAAATTTTGAGCAGAAGACAGGAACTGGAGGTGGGATATATCTGTGTGGGATCATGCAGAAAGTGGTATTTGAATTGAATTTGAGAAAAAACTGTGAGAGACAGATATGAGGTAGGATTTCATTCCAGGTATGAAGAGCCAATACAAAGTTTTAGAGGTGGGAGATGAAGTGTTATGTATGAGAAACAGTAAGGAGGATAATTGGGCTGCTCTGTGGGGTTCATGAGGGGAATCCTTAATGAAGAGTCCACTTAGAGGTCTCAGAGAGGTTGTGACTTACCTGTGGTCATTAGTCAGTATTAAAGGTGGGATATACACATATTTATGAGGGAAATATATGCAAAATGAGCACATTTAGATATGAATAATGTCTAGTAGGAAAAATCATGCACAGGGTTATCATAAGACCTTATAGCTGCATAATGCTTTTTACTTCTTTTTTTTTCAGCTTTTCAACATTTTTACTTAAGTTTTGAGTTCCAAATTCTATCTCTCCTCTCTTCCTCCCTTTCCTCCTCCCTGAGAAGATAAATAATCATATATAGGTTATATGTGTGCATTTTCCATATTAGTCATATTGTACAAGAAGATTTGAATAAAAGAAAATGGAAAATTGAATGCTTCGATCCTGTATTCAAATAATATCAGTTCTTTCTCTGGAGGTGAGCAGTCTGCTTCATCATTAATCTTTTAGGATTGTTTTGGATCATTGTATTGCTGAGAATAGCTAAGTTATTCACAGTTCTTCACTGAACAATATTGTGGTTATTGTGTACAATATTCTCCAGGTTCTGTTCACTTCATTATGCATCAGTTCATGTAAGTCTTCTGAAATCATAAGCTTTTTACCTTTCAAAGACCTTTCTCCTGTCTTATGGCCTGTGATATAACAAGCTTAGCAATGTAGGTAGGGAGGATATCATTACCACATAACAGATGAAGAAACTGTGACTTGGAGACTTGCCCCAAATTACAGAGCAAACTAGTGACAGTTTTGGAAATCTCATTCTGAAGTTAAAATTCTATTCACAACTTAATTAGGATCCTCCTTCAGATGTATAGATTGACTAAATATAGAATTACAGGGTCATTGGCTAATTAACATCTTGTTTGTAGAATAGATTGTTATGTGAGAACTCATAAAAGCAATAGTACCATACTTAAGTAGAAGGTATGACATCACATTAATGGAATGTGGTTCTATTGTGAAGTTTACTATGATAGGAATATATTCAGGGAAAGTCATGTGCTCATCACCATAACTTGTATTTACCTAGTAGTTTAAAGTTTTAAAAATACTTTCCTTACAAGGCTATTTACTTCCATTGATCATAGATATGGTCTCTGAGCTCAACTCTTAGGGAACTCCACCCCATTTTTTCTAGTTGACTCAGCATTGACTAGTCACTGACAAATTAAAGAACAAGAAACAAAAAAAAAATGAATATACTGAAGTCAATCGAAACTTATGAAGAACTTTCAATGCTAAAAAATGATTTTTGCATTTGAGAAGTGATAGGAAACCACTGAATTTTATTGAACAAGCAGTACTTTTGGGAAATCTCTTTGGTAATTAGGTTAAAAAGAGGATGAACTTGAGTAGGGAAAGATCTGTGGCAGGCACACTAACCAGCTGGCTATAGCAGTAATCAATATGAGGTGATGAGGGCCTGCTCATTTAAGAGATGTTGCAAAAATGAAGACATGTTGCCTCAAAACCAGCAGATGATATGAACATGGAAAGAAGAAAAGAAAAGATTATATCCTATCCCAAAGATGCTTCATTTAGGTTATGATCTTGAAGGACCTGGGGTATGGAAGTGCCTTCAAGAGGAGTAGGAATGTTTAGGGGGAAATATAGTGAATTGGTTTTGAATTATTTAGAATGTCTATTGGTTATCCACTTGGAGATGTGAATCTGGAGGTGAGCAGAGAATTTAAGCTTGAAAAATCAGATATGTAAATCATCAGCATAGTTCCTAATAGCTTAAGAAAGTTCATCAAGTGAAGTAGCATAGAAAAGAGGAGGACGCAGGATAAAATGTACTACTTCACCCATGGTTAGTGGGAGTGATAAAGATAAAAGTCCAGCAAAGGAGAATGAAGAGTGCTTATAAAGGTAGGAGAAGAATCAGGGCAGAGGGATGTCCTGAAAACCTAGAGAAAAGAGAGTATCAAAGAGAAGAGTGTGATTGACAGTGTCAAAGAACTCGGGGAAATCAAGAGTGAATGCAGAGCAAAGGCCATTGGATTTGACAAGAGATCATTGGTAATTTTGGAGAAAGTAGATTTGTTCAGAATGACAAAGCTGGATTTTAAACAGTTAAAAAAAATTGAGATTGGAGAAGTTGGAGATAGAGCTCCACAATCTACAGGAGAGTGCTCCAGTGTCCTAGAGAAAATAGATTCTGAGAAGTAGTTTGAGTCTAGATAGTCTGTTTTTAGCTATCCATGGAGAAAATGAAACATCTTTGGGATGGGATATAATCTTTTTTTTTTCTTCTTTCCATGTTCATATTGTCTCCTACTTTTGAGGCAGCATGTCTCCTAGAAGAAACAACACAGGAACTAGCAGCAAAAAACTTTGATTTGAATCCAGGTACTATCACAGCTCTCAGATCATAGGATTTAGAAGGTAGAAGGAACCTAAAAGATCAACTAGTCTAACTGATTGTGTCTGGGAACTTTAGAAGTCATTGTTTTGAGTCTAACTTTTTGGAAAAACACCATAGAAAAATTCTAGATGCTCTTTTCTTCTCACTCCTCGACACATATCAACTTTCTTAACTTTACAAATCTGCTTTTATCATGTTATTTAGCATTTAGTCATAGAGGTAGAAACTCCTATAATATCTCAATCTGCTTAGGACTTGAATTGAGATTTGCTGAAACAAAGCTTGCTTTAGAGTTATACATTGTTGCCAAATAAATGTTTTCCATTATTGCTATGTTTTTCTTTGCCAATGTAATTTCAATAGGAGAAACATTGAATTATTAAATAAAATTAAATTGACACTGAATATATGTAAATTGTAACTAAACTTCTTTAAAAATTTGTCTTCTGTATTCATTAACCTCTTTTAACACAGAGGTATCTGGTAACCAGACTCCTTTGTTATTTGTTATTATTGTTTTAGTTCCTCCCATTGGAATATATTATACTCTCTCATCAGAAGAATTCAGAGCACTTTATTCTCTTTAATTAATCATTATTCCCTGGGGAAGCAGGTCAGGTAATGGTTCCAGGATGATGGTGGAGGTTAGTATGCTTTCAGACCTCATTTTTTTTTTTTTCAGTTTAAAGCAAAAAAGACAAAATCAATTAAAAATTAATTTGGTGGCCACATGCCCCCCTCCCCCCCAAAGAAAGCCCATCCTTTCAGAATCTTCTATAAATCTCCTATAAACTGGAGATTTTTCCTCTTTGTGATTTTTAGTTTTTGATCAAAAGTGGAATTACAGGCAATATATAAATTCACAGAATTTAAATTTTGAAGAACCATAGGATCATAAATGTAGCAACTATATACTCTTACTCACTCATTTTATAGAAGAGGAAATTGAAGCACAAGGTAAAGTGATATATTCAGGGTCACATAAATAGTAGAAGGTAGAGCTGGATTTCAGTTCTAGTCTTTCGACTGCTACTATACACACACAACTTCAAAATATACTAGATTTGCTATATAACTTTGGGCAGGTCTCTTAATCTCAATTCCCCCCTCAGCTAAATGTGTGAAATAAAAGCTCCCTATCTATTTCATGAGAATATGGGATCAAAGGAAATAGTGAAAGAGCTTTGAAAGATACAAATCTCCCTGCAACTATGAGGAGTTGTATTTAAATTTGAATAGAGTGATATGTAATGTTTCTATTCAGCTCCCCAAATACATTGTCTAATGAAAAAGAGGATAAGGCAAACACTGCATGAGATCAATGTCATGTCACTCTCTGTCATGTCAGTGCCAAAAGATTAATGTACAATTGATCAACCAACAAGCAGTTACTCAGTACCAATAATATGCTAGAACTCTCTAAGATCTGGTATAAAAAAACAAAAATGAAATAATCCTTGCCTTAAAAATCTTTTTTTCTATCTGGGGAAACAATATTAACATATATAAATATATAACATACACACAAAACTAATTTTTGGAGGATGGAATAAAGAAGACATTAGCAGCTGAAGAAAGGTAGAGGATTGTATCCAAAGAAAGCTAAGAAGTCTAGGATATAGAGATGAATGGAGAATGACTTATAGGCATTAAGTATGACCTGTGCAAAGATTCAAAGATAGACAATGGGGAACTGAGTGTGAAGAATAGCACAAAAGTCACCGTAGCTAGACTGTAGATAGCATGAAAGGGAACAATATATGTGTAAGACTGGAAAGGTGGAATGGAATCAGGTTGTAAAGCACCTTCAATAACAACCAGAAGAATTTGTATTTGACACTAGAAGTAATAAGGAGTTTTTAAAATATTTGAATACAATAGTATTTTTGACTAAGGGAATGTTGTAGTCAGACTTGTGGTTTAGGAAATTCACTAACTTCCTGTTGGTCATCTCTCAACAAAGGAACCTATATGGAGAAGCTGATTTCTTTGAAGAGCAGAGTTTGTCCAAGGTAATAGAATCTGGATATGAACCCAGTTGCTTTAATTCTAAGTCCAGTATTCCTTCCTCCTACAAGCTGTTTCAGTGTTGTTCATCCAATTAAATAAGCTCAAATATAAGTACTGCTTTATGGTTTGCAAAGTGCTTTCTTCCCACCAACTCAGAGAAACAGACTCTTAAACACTGTTTCCCCCATTTAAGATATTAACACTTTTCTATTGCAAAATAAGGGGCTGGAGAGTAAGAATCAAGGAAATGATTACCATCAGAAAGAAACCAAACCTTTACAGATGCTTTCATTTATTACTTGTATTATTTCAGACAAATCATTTTACAAATTGAGCCCTACAATTTATCTCCGTTAAGACATTAGTCAATTTATTTTTAACTTCATATACTTCTATTCCTTAGGGAAATGACAAACTACTCTAGTACTTTTGCGAAGAAGACCAGGAGTTTGACATTGTAAAGCTGGAGAAATTGAGGCAAGATAGAGATTTGAGAGTTTTTAATATTTTATTAGAAAGGGAGAGATTGTACTGGGAACATGCTGCCCCCAGGGCTGATGTCCAAAGCATCCAGCAACTAATGTGTGATTCCCATGAGGCATGTAAACATGTGGCTCCAAGTTAGATCGAGGCAGGGGCAGAGTCAGAGCATTGAGAACAGGAACAAACTATCAATACAATTCTGACAGAGTGAGGGGAGGAAATGAGGCCAAACAATTCAGGAAACCAAGGCAGGGCAATTTAGGGAAACTGAGGCAGGACACTAAAAGGGAACTGTGGCACAACATTGCCACATGACTGAAAAAAAACTGAAAAACAGCAACAAAAAGAAAATAGTAAGATAAGGTAATCTCTAAAGTTTTTTTCTAGTCCTAATTCTAGTCTTAACTTTGTGGCCTTTAAACTTCTGAGACAAGTTCTATATGACTATCACTCTTTCTATAAATGTATCTTTATACAAAGAAATGGATTGGATTACTTGATTTAGTTGTCCTGACAATGGAGTTTGAATGTTTGTTATGGGGTTCACATTGTCCAGACAGCCTACAAGTTATTTGAATATCTTCAGATCTCATAGAAGAGTCATGATAGGGTCAACTTAATAAGGACTACTTAACTTGCTTAACAGTTTATCTTGATAAAGGATCCACATGTGCAAAAATGTTGGAAGAGGCAAGAAACTGGAAAATGAGAGGATACCCATCAATTGGAGAATGGCTGATTAAATTAGGGCATATGAATGTTATGGAATATTACTGCTCTGTAAGAAATGACCAGCAGGATGATGTTAGAGAGGCCTGGAGAGACTTACATGGAGAGACGTTAAGTGAAATGACCAGAATTAGGAGATCATTATACACAGCAACAAGAAGATTATACAATGATCAATTCTGATGGATGTGGCTCTTTTCAACAATGAGATGATTCAGATCAGTTCCAATGATCTTGTGATGAAGAGAGCCATCTACACCCAGAGAGAGGACTGTGGGAATCGAGTGTGGATCACAGCATAGCATTTTCACTCCTTTTGTTGTTGTTTGCTTGCATTTTATTTTTTCTCATTTTTTGTTTCAATTTGATTTTTCTTGTGCAGTGAGATAATTGTATAAATATGTATGTATATATTGGACTTTATATATATATATATATATATATATATATATATATTTATCAATATATATTGAATTACTTGCTAAATAGGGAAGAGGTTGGGAAGAAGTGGGGGGAATTTAGAACACAAGGTTTTGCTTTGGGTTAATGTTGAAAAATTATCTATGCATATCTTTTGAAAATTGAAAAGCTTTAATAAAAAAATAAAATAAAATAAAACCACTCTAAACCCCAGTTTTCTTTGAATGTGACTTTGCCATCTTGTATAGAGTAGTTTAATTAGGTACATAGAAGATCTTGGTTTTCTTGCATAAACATCTCAGCCTTTGACTTGAGCATCCAGTCCTGTTATAGTCATATTTTTCCACAACCACACACTTGGTAGTAGATTAGGGAAGATCCTCTTTGCATCACTTTAAAAAATGGTTAGCAGATTACACATTGACATGACTCATTCTTTGTGCTGATCTTTTTAGAAAAGTCAAAGTAATTGGGATATGACACAAGTTAATTTGCCTGTTGTTTAAAAAAAGAAGCACACTTTCAACAGCGAATCATTCCTTGTGCCCATGGTTTATAATTTTAGTTTAGTTTACATATTCCCACAGGTCATATTATGTGTGGTATTAAATCAGTCTTGTATTTTATACAACACTTTCAGCTATTTGGAGGAAAAAACCTCAGTTAGTGGGAAATATCCGCCATGATTCATGATTTTATCAGAAATAGTATGGGTGTATGATTAGGTGATGAAACAGGTGATGAGAGGTCTGATGTGCCTTTATTCCTGTAACAGAACTGGATTTCTTGGTTTAGCCAATGCTAATGGTTCTCTAGTACCACCATCCCATAATTATTCTAAGATTTTTTTCCTTTTAAGTACTTTTTTTATCTTTTAGCTCATTTCATCTTCCAAATAAGCTAAAGAGGAGAAATGTAAAACTAGAGCAATAGATGACATTAGAAGGCATTGAATCCAACACCTTCACTTTACAAATGAGAAAACTGTGGCCCATGATGGTGAATTGACTTGCCTGAGATCATACAAGTAAAAAAATGGAAGAGTCTGGGTTCAAATTCAGTTCATTAGTAAGGGTTTGGTTTCTTTCTGATAGTGTGCAATCATTTCTTTTGTTTTCTATTTTTCTGCACCTACTTTCCAATAGAGATATAAAAATATGGATAATGATGCTTATGGACCCATTTCTCTGGATTGTTGGGAAGGAAACTCTTTGTAAGTCATAAAGAGTCCTAATTGCCTGGATGAACAATACTGAAGCAGTGAGATATAGAGAAAAGAACATTTGATTTAGAGTAAAAAAAACCCTGGATCTATATCCAGGATCTATCTCTACCTGTGAGATCTAAGATAAAGCAAATATAATCTCAGATTCTTACTGGGTAACTTACTGGGTGACTCTGGGTAAGTCACAACCCTATTTGCCTCAGTTTCCTTATTTGTAAAAGAATAGAAAAAGAAATGGCAAACCACTCTAATACCTTTGCTAAAGAAAACCATGCCAGTTGGGGTCACAAAGAGTCAGATGTGGTTTAAATGAATAAACAACAACATGACTTCAAATTCAGTGTTCTTTACCTTTCAACATGCTGTAACACAGGACAAGTGTTACTATTCTTATTTACAGACGAAATAATTAAGCAATAGATACTATACAATTTGTTCAAGGGCAAACATTTAAAGGTAGAATGGAACCTTGAAATATGATTTAAACATCTAGCTCAGAGTTCTTTCCTCTGGATTATGCTGCCATGAGCTTTAGCTGCTGGAAGCCAAGCTGACAGATATAAAGGGTATAAAAGGCATACATGCAAGGGTATATAATTTAGAATCAGGAACACTTGAGTTCATATCCTGCTTCAACAACCAGGCAAATCACTGTGTGAATCTGGAAAGTCCTTGACTCCTCAGCCTCAGTTTCCTCATCTGTAAAATGAGGATAGTGGCTATCTCACAGGATTTTTGTGAAGATCAAGTGTGCTAATGAAATGAAAAGTGCTTTGAAAACCTTAAAGCACTAATTAATGTTAATTGTACTTGTTATTTCATTTTTGGAATGCCATTTTTCTCTTCTCAGAACCTGTTTTAAAATTCTGTTCCTGATCTAAAAGCTTGTGAATTTGTCTCAATAGAAATTTTCATTATAAAAACAATGAAGAGTTATGGGTATTAATTTGAAAGGCAGTAGGAGGAGACAGGATGTTAGGGGAATTAATACCAGAGTGAGCTAGACCAATGTGATCTGATGGATCATGGGAGTTATATAATAGAGTGATAGAGAACATCATGGGGAAATGGATACTGAGAGGGACATATGAAGTGGTATAGAGTTTTAAGTAGATAAAACCTGAGGGATTAGTGTTAAATATGATGGAAAGGCAAGAGTAACAGAGATCCAATTAGAAAAAGTGGGTCCAAGTGTAAGTAAGGATCAAAAGTTCAAGTAAGAAAACTAAGAAGACAGAGAGAACTCTGGGACTAAGAGACAGTCTTAGTAATAGAAGGATGTGGTTCAAATTATATTTTCAGCACTTACCAGTATGTTCCATTGACTCCTACCTTTTGTTTCCTTATATGTAAAATGTGAGTAAAATATTTGTATCACCCAAGTCAATTCAATTCAACAACTATTTATATAAGACACCTTCTATATTACAGGCACTATATGAATCATTAGGAATAGAGAAGCAAAAAATGAAACAATTCACACCCTTAGGGAAATCACATTCCACTAAGGATAGAGGAAACAACATATGCAAAGGTAAATCAAAACAACACATATACAAAGTAGCTTTAAGGGAAGAGAATTTAGAGATGCAGGATCAGGAAAGGCCTGATTAGAGAGAAGAGTCATTCTAGGCATGAGGAACAACCTATGCAAAGGTACAGAGATGAGTGGTAAAATACTATTAATGGAGAATAAAAACTAGACCAGTCTGGTAGGAATACAGACTGTATGAGGGGAAGTAAAGTAAAATTGGTTTTCCCAGGTATTTTGCGATATTGCAAAAGGCTTTAAATGTCACATTCTAGGATTAGTATATTTATCCTAGAGGCAATAGGGAGTCATTGAAGCTGTTTGAGAAAGGAAATGATATGCTCAAATTTATGCTTAGGAATACCAATTTGGCAGTTGTTTGTAGGGTGGATTTGGCAACTATGAAGAACATAGACTGAAGAAGGGATAGATGAGACAGATAGGGAGACCATTATATGCTCTTACAATAGATTAAATAAAAGGCAAAGGATGCTTGAATTAAGGTGGTAGCTTTTTGAGTGGAGAGAAAGTGATGAGTTTTAGGGATGTGGAAGAGGCAGAATTCACAAGGGTAGGTAATTGGTTAGAATTGTGGAAGGAGATGGAATTGCTAAGGATTACTTTGAGGCTGCCAACCTAGGTTATTGAAAGAATAATGTTTTCACTAATAGAGAAATACAGAAGTTAGGAATGAAGGTGTATTTTGGGAGAAAAATAATAAATTCTCTTTCAAACCTATAGAATTAGATTGCCTTTGGAATATTCAAGTAAGGTAGTTAAATTCAAGATGGACAGACAAGTAATCAAACAGAGAAATATCTATAGACCAGGCACCATGCTAAACTATGGAGGTTTAAATATAAGCAAGCAAGATGTTCCATAAATATAAGTAGCTTCCCTTCTAAGGGAAGGAGACAACATATAAATGGGTAGGGAAGAAGGTTAATATGGCAGGAAAAGAGAAGTAAAAGGATTCTGAAGAGAGTTGGGCATAAGCAAGTAATGTGGTAGCCCTGAGGAAGAACCCCTTTAAGGTGGATAGAAGGATCTTCAGAGAAATTGTTTCTTAGGAAATGAGAAACTCCAGAATATAACTGATATCCTTCTATAGTGATAGTTAATGATATGGGACTAAAGCTCAGGAGAGAGACGAGAGCTAGATTATATAGATTTAGAAGCCCTTTTCATAGAGATAATAATTGGAATAGAAAATTGTTGAGATGATCAATAGGCAGAATAATTGTTTTGAGGCTTTTTGAGACTCAAATGAGATAATGTCTACAAAGAAAGCACTCTGCCAGCCTCATGTTAGCTATTATCGAAGGTCCAAGCAAAGACAGTGGATGTTATATTGTAGTTTCCTGCACTTAGTCAGAAGACCTGGATGTGAAACCTATCTCCCCTATTTATTACCTAGATGACCTCATACTGTCTTCACTCAGTTTCCTTATTTATAAAATGACAGGTGATATCTCTTAGGTTACTTTCACCCCTAAGTCCAGTGATTCTGTTATTTGTAAAAATTTTGGGAAACTGGAGTTGGTAATCCAGGCACAGAGAACCTGGGCCTCAGGTTCTCAGCATTTAGGCAAAGACAAGAAGTCATCAAGAATAAGAACCCAACCAAGAGGCAAGAAGAGGACAAGGGGACAAATTCTAAGTTGGATTCCAGGCTGTGACAATGTCTTCTGAAGCTCTTCAGAAAGTCCCTGTCCTGTAATAAAACTGTGGTCATTGTAGAAGATATTGGGGCAGGCTACTTTTGATGGGAGGAAGACTTCATCAGAGTTCCTAGATCTAGAGATACCTCAGAGGTAGTTCAATCTAACCCTTTCATTATATAGATAAAAAACCAAGGCCAAAGGAGGTGAAGTGATACCCAAAGTTAAGACAGTAAGTATCAAATGCAGAGCTGAAATCAAGTCCTCTGGTTCCCAAAACAAAGCTCTGGTAAATTACTATGAAGTCCAGAGGAATATTTTAAAAACCAGAAATAGTGCATGACAGAATTCAAGTCAACCACTGTCTTCATAGTCCCTTCTTAATCCTTGAAACTCCAAGAATGCCAGAGAATAAGATGACATAGATTAAGAGAAATAAGATGATGCTTCCAGAACTGGACTTCTATCCACTGTGACAGCTAGCTCCCCAACACCGCTTTAGGCTACTGGAAAAAAGATTGAACCAGGAGGAAGAGAGCTAAAGGCAATGTAGTATCGAATACCCATATACATAACATACACACATATACATAGGCAATAATGTGCTTATATACACATAAATTAAAAAATGATTGTGAAGAGTATTGACATATAAAAATAAATTTAAAAATGAATTGTGCATAATAGTTAATTACAATGATTTAAAATTTCTTTTTTATTTGAATTTTTGGGTAGATGACTATTAAATTTATAATAAATAAGAACTAAAGTGTAGATTGTCATTCATAATTGTACATATAAACTTTTGGATTAGACTGAATGGCCTCTAAGGTTCTTTATAGCTTTAAGCCTATTATTGGTTTTTTGTGTGTATTAAGATTATATTACATATTCATGTATGCATATTTGTATTATAATATTGATTATACATTTAAATATTAATCTAGAGCATTATGTTAGATTATATATGAATATATGTATATGAATATATATTCATATATAATTTAACATGAACATACAAAAATATATGTACATATACTTTCATGTATAGACTACAAATAGAATAATAGACTTAAAGCTGAAAGGAACCTTAGCAATCAATTAGTCTAACTCATTTGTGTTTGTGAATATTTATGGATGAGAATCTCCAGTTTATTTTTTATTTATTTTAAACAGTATCCACATACAAAAAAAAGCATTCATATAGACAAAAAAATTTAAATGATTATAACAAACTCTTATTTACAATTTAAAACATTGATTAACTTTAAATCTTTTAAATATTTATTTCAGACTTAGTATTTGTCAATAATAAAAAAGTCAAATACCAAACAAAAATTTTAAAAAATGAAGCCATAAACTTTATTTTATAGTAAAAACTATGTGCACTCATTTTTTTTTTTTACCAAAACAAGAACAAAACTATTATTCTGTGTGTCCTTCTGATCTTTTGTTCTGTACACTTATTGTTTTTGCAGCTTTTAATATTTTCATAACATTGTAGTCAGTGTATATATTATAATTCTGATTCTACTTTACTTTTTTTGTAAAGTATTTTTCTTTTTTCTATTTCTTTGTATTCTTCATATTTGCTATTTCTTTGATGCAGTATTTTTCTATTACATATATAAATTATTATTTGTTCAGCAATTCTGTGTGTCGTGTGTGTGTGTGTGTGTGTGTGTGTGTGTGTGTGTTTATGTGTATAGGTGTGGATATGTATGTATATGTTACCATGAATATCATGGATAAACTTTTCTTTCCTTTTAGTAACATTCCTAGGCTAAAGTCCTTGGAGCAGATCACTGCTCCAAAGGGGTGAATGCCCTTTTAGCTTTCCCACAGCATCCAAACCATCTTACTCCTATGCTCTTGTCAATTAGCATTGATTAAGTGCCTATTATGTATAAGGCCCTGTAGCATTATCCAGGAATATAAATACAAACTGAAACAGACTCTGCCCCTATCGTGCTTACATTCTATCAGAGAGATAATATTACACACACACACACACACACACACACACACACACACACGATAGAGTTGTATGTTATTTTTCAGAAAATATCTGCTTTACTTATCAATTCAGTTATGATGCTATCTTTTAAAATTTCTCCTTTTAATAATTTATCTGTTTTTGTTTTTAAAGTATTAAATTTTCATTTTCTAATTGCTTTAACCACAAATTCAATTTACTAATTTTATTTGTTTTCTCTGAATATATAAAAATTTGATGATATAATTTTTTATGACTTCTATTGTGACTGATCACAAGGAAATTTGGTGTTTTACATTTATTTTGCCATTGTTTTTAAAGTAATTTGATATAACTTTTTCATTAACCCAGACTTTATTCAACAAACCATCATTTTAGTTCCTCTATATTAAAATTTAAATATTTTGCTTATCTTTTCTTCATTTATTACTATTTCTTTGAATGAGATCTATAATATAATGTTTAAATATTCTGCTTTTAAAAATGCACACAAAATATTTATACTTTAAGATATATTCTTTTTTTGGTGAATTATGTTATACTTTTTCCATTCAGTTCATGCCAAATATCTGGTAAATATGGTTGAGCACTAAATTCAAGAATGATTTCCTGTTCATCAGTTTCTTTTATTCGTATTACTTTAGTAATGAGAATTGTTTTAGTATTATTTCTCATTACGTGTACTACATTCATTCTAAATATTTTTGTGATTTTTAAAATAAAATCTGTCACATGATTAAAGATATAACTATTAAATGATATAACTTTTTGTCAATGAATCCTGTAAGCATCTTATAATTACCTTATTTTAAATTCTTAATCCTTTTAAATTTAAACTTAAATTTTTATATACCATTGCTTCAATTCCATATTTTTCAGATTATAGTGAATTTTATTTTATACTAATTTAAATCTATGTAAATAATTTATTATTATATTTATTTTCTGTGGAAAATATTGTTGGATTGACTTTTTTGGTCTATTCAATGATGATTTTTTTTAAAAAAGAGGAATTATATACATTTACATTCATTTTTATATTTGTTAAATTTTATTTCTCTACCAGCTTAAAAAAAACAAAAGAAAAATAAATCCACTATTCATATCATCAGAAAGAAAGCATCTTCCTTACCCCATTAATGTTAATCTTTCTTAAATAACAACTTATATACACATGCATGACAAAAACATTTAACAAAGTTCTGGCTTGATACTATGTTTATATGTTATGTGAAAATTATAGTCTTTTCTCTCAATGACTTCCCACTTAAAAGTTTTGCTTTCAGGTTCTCCCTGCTTTACCTTTCTAGTCTGTTCCCTGTTCTTTTGTTCATTATTACTTCATGTTTCCTTTTCCTTCATTTTTTTCTCTTTAGCCCACCTTACTCAATTGGTATCATGGTTCTAATAATTACTAATTATTTGATCCTGAACAGTTCAGATAACCTTTCTGAATCTCATTTTTTTATTTTTAAAATAGAGGACAGAGTTAGATTATTTATAAGAACTAATATTTCTGAATACTATGATTCTATAATTTTCATTAATTAAAACAAAACTGCTCTTATTCTTATGCCCCTCATAATTATTTTATTGATCTATTTTTTAGTTAATCAGTTTTCAAGCATTTCTTGATTAAAACAGTTTAATTATCTAGCCTGGTCTAGAGGCCCTGTACTTTTATTGGTTTTACAAGTCAAAAGCAAGTTCAATGCTGAAGCTACTTTTCATGAATTATTAAAAGTCATCTTGATCTTTAAATAAATAATTTTATTTTCATGGAACAAAATAAGTATTTCCATAACTCAGTATAATAAAAAAGATGATTGTGCCTGAAACTGCAAATCTACCATGTGAAATTTGCTATTTTCTTCAAATATATAGCAGTTACTATGTAAATTTTTCTCTTTTATTTCTCTCTCCCATGGTTATATTAGACACAAATTAAGTATGTATATATAAAACTATTATATATATTTCTATTGATCAGTTATTTCTCTGGATGTACATAACATTTTTCTTCATATATCCTTTATTTTTATTTTATGTATTTATAAGGGTGAAAATGACAGTCACTTAAAATCATTCTTAAAACAATATTGCTGTTACTATATATAATCTTCTCTTGGTTTCACTCACTTTGCTCTTCACCATTTCATGCAAGACTTTCCATGTCTTACTAAGATCATTTAATTCATCACTTTTTACAGTGATTATCAATTCACATTTATTAATTATATATTTCTTTTTTTTTTTAAACTTTTAGCAGTTTAGGCATCAGAACTGTATTTGTCCCATAAAATGAATTCAGTAGACTTCTTTCTCAGTTTTTGAGAATATTTTGTATAGTGAAGGTATTAAATTTTCTTTAAGAATTTGATATAACTTTTAAAGTTCTGTAGTTTCATTAGGACTGGGGCTTTTGGTTTTTCAGTAGTTCTTCTACAAATAGTTCAATTTCCTTGCTAAGATTAGATTGTTTAATTTTTTGATAGTGATAGAAATTCACCAAATATTATTTACTTAGATTCCCAAGCCAAACAACTAAAAGAAGGAAGTGAGCATGGAAGTTGACTTTTCTTTTTAAGCATGGATGAATCTTACTTCTTAATTAACCAGTATCTTTGATCTAGCCTCAAGTAATGAGAAACTGATAAGAAGTCCTTGACCACTCAGGCTCTTTACCAAGGCACCAGAGCACACATGTCTTTGAGAGAGACTCAAATACATGTTCAGCTCCATCATTTCTGTAACAGATTTCCATGTTTATTTTCTTTATGGATAATTCCAAACTAATATTCTTTTTGCCATCTTGTCCTGAGATTTCTTACTCATATCCAGTGCTTTCTTAATTTTATCTTCTGAAATACAATCTTACTAATTACTTTTATTCCTATAATTTTGAGTGACATCATTATCCATTTCTGCCTCTGCTAGTCTTCATCCACAATTTTTTTTTTTTCCTCAGATTTTTTCTCCTTCAGTTTGTTCATGTTTTGCTATAGAAAGAAATCTGATTTTTTGTAGTCCAAGATCTTGGATTTGAATGCCAGATCTATTACTCAATGGATGTCACCTTGTATCTATGGCAAGTTCTATATGTCTTCATTTCCTATTTTGCAAAATAAAGAGGTCACACTAAGGGATCTTCATTGTCTCTTACAATATAAAATCTATGACATTCTGATCTTTAAATTTTTCTTCTAAGGATTATTGGTGACTTTTCCTCTTTGTGTCAGTTCTTATGTTGTTTTGAGAAGGATATTGAAAAGATGGGCTTCTATACAACTTCTTACTTACTCTCTGTCTTCCTTAAAGTTCTATAATTCTAATCAAATGATTATAAAAGTACTAATAAAGATGCATTAAAAAGTCAGTTTAAAGGAAAAAAAGAGTTGTAATGAACAAGAACTTTCATTATTCTTGAGAAACTCCTCTTTGAAAAAATATCCTTCCCTCCCTCCAAGTCAAATTTAGGTACCATTAATCAGGGGTATTGTAGAATCAACTGATATTATTCCATAAAAAAGCAATTATTTAATTTTTACTGTAAGCATTAATACCTTTGAAATTGGCAAACAAAGATGAGTTTTGGGGGTAGAGCCAAGATGGCGGAGATGACACATGTTTCTCTCTGACCTTCTCTACAACCTTCAGACTAATTAGCAAATCCAGTCTCTGAATTAGCTCTGGACCAGCAGAATCCCCAAATATTGGGAGGGCAACAAATCATCAGCAGAAGATAATTTCAAAAATCTCTAGAAAAGGCCTATTTCATTTGGAAATGGAAGGGAGGCAGCCAAGCACAAGGCTGAGCACAAACACCAGTGCAGACAGCATAGAGTCCTAGGGTGGTGCAGACTTCGTATGTCAGAGAATCTATGGGGAGGAAAAAGATCAGAAAAGGTCAGGTTCAATTGGAAATGGGAAGAGGCAGCCAAGTGCAAGCATCTGAGCACAGATGCCAGCGCAGACAATGCAGAGTCCTGGTCCTGGGGTGGTGCAGAGTCCTGTGGGGCAGGATGTGGACTCTGTGTGGTGGAAAATCTACAGGGAGGAATATACAGGCATTTATAGCAGTGTTGGCTCCTTTGCCCTAGTTGTAAGCCAGTAGATCAGAAGAGAAGTTATAAAACATCCAACACAAACACAAAAGATCAATAGTGATCTGAGATGCCAGAATCTCACAGGATCTGGCCATGCCCACTCAGCACGGAGAGTGAATCAGCACTGACTGAACACAGCTGCAGCAGCTTGAAAAACCTCCCCCACCCTAACAGTAGACCTTAACTTTTTAAAAAAATGAGTAAAAAAGTAAAGAGAACTCTGATGATAGACAGTTTCTATAGTAAAAGAGAAGAACAAATTTCAAATCTTGAGGAGATTAAAGACAGTTTGTCTCTGGATGAAGCCCCAAAAGGTGATATAACCTGGTCCTCATCATACAAAGCTCTCCTAGAAAAAAATTAAAAAGAATCTTAAAAGAAAGCTAGAAGAAAAATGGGGAAAGGAAATGAAAACTTTGTAAGAGGGTTTGAAAAAGGCACATAACTCACTAAAAGATAGATTTGATAAAATGGAAAAAGAAAGCAATTCCCAGAAAAACAAAATTTATGAAACAGCAAAAGAAAATATGTCCCTGGGAAAACAGAATTTATGAAACAGAAAAAGAAAATAACTTCTTAAAAACAGAATTTGTGAAATGGAAAAAGAAAATAACTCCTTAAAAAAACAGAATTTGTGAAATGGAAAAAAATTCATGAAACAAAACAAGTCATTTAAAAATTTAATTGAACAAATGCAAAAAGAAATAAAAAAGTAAATGAAGAAAACAACTCACTAAAATTTAGAACTGAACAAATGGAAATGAATGACTCAATGAAACAAAAATTAGTGAAGCAAAATCAAAAAAATGAAAAAATAGAAAAAAATGCAAAATACTTGGAAAATAGATCTAGGTCAGACAATCTCAGGATTATTGTACTCCCTGAAGTACATGATGAAAAAAAGAGCCTAGACACTATGCTTCAGGAAATCATCAAAGAGAACTGCCTAGATATCATAGAATCAGAAGGTAAAATGACCATTGAAAGAATTCACCAAACACCTCCTGAAAGAGACCCCAAAATTAAAACTGCAAGGAATATCATTGCTAAATTTGAGAACTATAGTACCAAGGAAAAATATTACAAGCACCCAAAAAACCAAAACAAAAAACAATTCAAATACTAAGAAAACATAATAAGGATTACTCAGGACCTAGCAGCTTCAATGTTAAAGGATTGGAGTGCCTGGAATCTGATATCCCAAAAGGCAAAAGAAGTTGGAATGCAGCCAAGAATAAGTTACTCTGTTAAACTGAGCATTTTCTTTCAGGGGAAAAGATGGATATTCATGAAACTGGTGAATTCCATTTATTTTTGATGAAAAGACAAGAGCTAAACAAAAAATTTAACCTCCAAATATAGAACTCAAGAGAAGCATAAAAAGATGAGAAGAAAAAAAAAACTTTTGAGAACTGTATTTCTGTTATGGGTATACTTAGAGAATACATGTATAATCTGATTTTACTGTTTAAAAAAGAAACTAGAGGTGGAAAGGGGATTGTAACAGAAAAAAAGGGTAAAGTGGAGGTAAAATGAGGGAAATTACATCTCAGGAAGAGGCAAAGAAAATATATTATAATTGAAAGAAAGAAGGAAGGGTGATGAATATTGTGTGAATCTTACTCTCATCAGTTTTGGCCCCCCCAAAGAATATTAGATATATTTCTTTTCACCGAGAAACATCTCTCATCTTATAGAAAAATGGGAGGGGAAGGGGAGAAAGAGAAGGAGTAGGCTAAATAGAAAAGAAAAGAGAAATAGTAGGGGAAAGGTATAAAAAAGGGGGAGGGTTTGTAAAGGGGGGAGGACTGTTTGAGGCAAATAGTGCTCAAAAGTAAAATACTGGGAAAGAGAGAAAGAGGAAAAGGAAAAAGAAAAAATATAATTTGGGATTAATAAGATAGCAGGAAATACAGAAATAATAGTTTTAACTGTAAATATGAATGGGGTGAACTCTCCTATAAAATGTAAGTGGATAGCAGACTGGATTAAAAGTCAGAATTCTACAATATGTTGTTTACAAGAAACACATTTAAAGCAGCCAATACATACAGAATAAAGGTAAAAGGCTGGAGCAGAATCTATTATGCTTCAGGTGAAGTAAAAACAGCAGGGGTAGCCTGCTGATCTCAGCATCCTGATCTCAGATCAAGCAAAAGAAAAAAATTGATCTAATTAAAAGAGATAAGGAAGGAAACTATATCTTGCTAAAGGGTACCATAGATAATTAAGTGTTATCAATATTAAACATATATGCACCAAATGGTGTTGCATCTAAATTCCTAAAGGAGAAGATAAGAGAACTGCAAGAAGAAATAGACAGCAAAACTATAATAGAGGGAAATCTCAATCTTGCTCTCTCAGAACTAGACAAATCAAACCACAAAATAAATAAGAAAGAAGTTAAAGAGTTAAATAGAATACTAGAAAAATTAGATATGATAGATCTTTGGAGAAAATTGAATGGAGACAGGAGTACATCTTCTCGGCAGTTCATGAAACTTATACAAAAATTGATCATATATTAGGACATAAAGACCTCAAATTCAAAAGCAGAAAGGCAGAAATAGTAAATGCATCTTTCACAGATCACGATGCAATAAAAATTACATTCAATATAAAACCAGGGGAAAATAGACCAAAAAGAAATTGGAAACTAAATAATCTCATCCTAAAGAATGAAACAGCAAATCATAGACACAATCAATAATTTCATCCAAGAGAATGACAATAATGAGACAACATACCAAAATTTGTCAAAAGTGGTAATAAGGTAAAATTTTATATCTCTAGATGTTCACAGAACAAAATAGCCAATGACTATAACAATCTATATAACAATTTGACAAAAAGCATAGGCTTCAGCTTTTGGGATAAGAATTCACTATTTGACAATAACTGCTGGGAAAATTGGAAACTAGTGTAGCAGAAGGTAGGCATAGATCCATACCTAACACCGTATACCAAAATAAGGTCAAAATGGGACATAAAGAATGATATTATAAACAAATTAGAAGAACATAGGATAGTTTACTTCTCAGATTTGTGGAGGAGAAGAGGAATTTGTGACCAAACAAGAACTAGAGATCCTTATTGATCATAAAATAGATAACTTTTGATTATATTAAGTTAAAAAGTTTTTGTACAAAGAAAACTAATGCAGACAAGATTAGAAGGAAAGCAATAAACTGGGAAAACATTTTTACATCCAAAGGATCTGATAAAGGCCTCATTTCCAAAATATATAGAGAATTGACTCAAATTTATAATAGTTCAAGCCATTCTCCAACTGATAAATGATCAAAGGATATGAACAATTTTCAGATGAAGAAATTGAAACTATTTGTAGCCACATGAAAAGGTGCTATTGATCAGAGAAATGCAAATTAAGACAGTTCTGCAGTATCACTACACACCTCTCAGACTGGCTAAAATGACAGGAAAAGATAATGGTGAATGTTAGAGGGGATGTGGGAAAACTGGGACACTGATACATTGGTGGTGGAACTGTGAATGAATCCAACCATTCTGAAGAGCAGTTTGGAACTATAGTCAAAAAGTTATCAAGCCGTGCATACCCTTTAATCCAGCAGTGTTTCTACTGGAATTATATCTCAAAGAGACCTTAAAGGAGGGAAAGGTTCCACATGCGCAAAAATGTTTGTGGCAGCACTTTTCATAGTAGCTAGAAACTGGAATTTGAATGGATGCCCATCAATTGGAGAATGGCTGAGTAAATTATGGTATATGAATGCTATAGAATATTATTGCTCTGTAAGAAATGACCAGCAGGATGATTTTGGAGAGACCTGGAGAGACTTACATGAACTGATGCTAAGTGAAATGAGCAGAACCAGAAGATCATTATACATGGCAACAACAAGACTATATGACAATCAATTCTGATGGGCATGGATCTCTTGAACAATGAGATGATTCAAACCAGTTCCATTTGTTCAGTGATGAAGAGAGCCATCTACTCCCAGAGAGAGGACTGTGGGAACTGAGTGTGGAACACAACATAGCACTCTCACTCTTTCTATTGGTATTTGCTTGCATCATGTTTTCTTTTTCAGTTTTCCTTTTCCTCCTTTTGATCTGATTTTTCTTGTGCAATAAGATAACTGTATAAATATGTATACATATATTGGATCTAACATGTGTTTCAACATAAAAAATAAGCATAAAAAAGAAATTGACAAATAATTCAGGGCTTGATTTTCATTTTAATGATTATTTAAACTAAATAAATTGATGAGAGAAAATAGTAAAAATGTAAATTAATGAGTTAAACTTAAAGTGTGTACATATACCCCTCATATGCTTTGCAATCTCCATTTATTAATCTGAGCCTCAGGATTTATATATTCTTTAAAGTAGTGTTACATTAACACTTGTTACCTTCAGGTAATGCATTATACCTTCCAGGGTTAGTACATAGACAACACTTTGACATTTCAATTCATTTTAACTAGCAATCACAAGATATCTATTGCAACAGGGTCATCAAGAACAGAAACTATCAATAGCAAGGTATTTGCTATCGTAAATAACAGAAATTATCAAAAGCAAAGTATTTGTCAAAACAGAGTTGTAAATAGCAAAAATGTGATGCCTTATTCCTATCACATGCATTCTCCATCAAGAATATTCTTAATTTATCTGGAGTATGTCTTTTATTCATTGTTAAGGAGATGGTAAGCCAATGACTCCAGCAGAGCCCTCACAGAGAACAGGTTCCCAGAAATACTTGGACCAGACTTCTGCTTATGGACCTACTCAATACTGGCCCTTTACATCTCCCCCACTTTTTTATATCATGATAAGGAGTGGTATAATAAAAAATACATATTTTTCTCAAAAATCAGAATCTGCCACTTCAGGCATAACTTTAACCTCTAGCAATGCCTATGAACTGCATCCTAAAATGAGACCTAATCTACCAGAAGGAAGAAGACCTGAGACTCCAAAGAGGAGAGAACATATTCCATATTATCAGTAATTTGATGTGACACAGGGGGAGACAATACAAGGCCAGCATTTCTCTGGGTAGCATTCATTAGATCTTGTATTTTCAATAAGTCAGATTTATGGTACTATTTGCAGGTACCACTGGAGGGAAAAATAAGGGAAAGTGCAGTTCCCATTGAATATCTTGATATGAAATTATTTTTCTTATCATTATGAGAATGGTATTCAGAAGCCCCAATATCTGCCCTTTCTGCATTTTGGACTTAAAGTCAAAGGTTTATTGGCTGAATTGTGATGAAGTACAACCTTCTGAGTAATACAAATTTTTTATGTGACCACAATTATAGCGTCTATGAGAATTTGAAAAAAAATTTAGATAGTAAATTGTCCTGATTAAGTGCAGCAGCCATTACTGCCACTTAAAAAATAGAAATCCCAATATTCTGACATCTTTGAATCATTTTTACTAAAGAAATTTTTGGTTTTTCCCCAGCTAATGCTTTCTGACAATTAGCATTAGCATATTCAAAGGCAAGTTGTTTAAACTGCCACCATTAAGCAATTGACAAAGTCAGCAGAAGTCTCATTAGATTCTTGCCAGATTTTTGTGTAAGAAGTTCCTCTGTTGATTTTTTCCTGATACTTTTAAATATGCCACTTTAGATATTCCTCAAAAAATGCTACCTTCCATATCAAATAGTCTCCTCCTTTTAAGGTGGTTTTTGCCACTGAGCCCCAATCTAAAAGTGTCAAAGCAGTTCAGGAGAATACTTTCAGATAATATTCTCTGTCCCTGTTACCTGATTGATTTTGTCCTATTCCTATTCAATATGTGTATTACATTGATATCAGCTGGACAAGGGTCAATCTTGTAAATTTTATCTTTATCTTTATATTTTTATATCTTATAATTTAGATATCTGATGTCTTGTATCTGATATCTTATATCCTCTACTTCATATTTTTAACTGATATCTAATATCTTATAATATATTTTATCTGATATTTTATATGTGATATCTTATATCGATATATTTCTCACGTCAGCTTGGTGATAAATTACTTCTAGTGATAAATTACTTTTTGTGATTACCTCTTGCTAACTTTATCCTACTTCTTGTGTAAATTACTTTCCCCTCTTGCTTACCTTAATCATTGAGTTCACCAAGAAGGCACTCTCCTGCCAGGTGTTCAAGTTCCCTGTTCAAGGTGCCATCTGTTAGAGTCCAACTCCAGTAAATACTGAGAGTGTGATTGAATATCTGAGGTCAGGAAGAAGATATACCTTGCAACCTCCATTTATTAATCTGAGTGCCAGGGTTTATATATTTAAACTAGTGTTACATTAACACCAGTTACTTCTAGGTGATGCTTTATACTTTCCAGGGTTAATGCATAGACCATACTCAATTCACCTTAACTGGCAATAACAAAATATCTATTATAACAAGGTTGTCAAGAACAGAAATTGTCAATAGCAAGGTATTTGTAAAAACAGAGTTGTAAATAGTACAGTTGTGATGCCTTGTTCCCATCATATGCGCTCTCCATCAAGAATATTCTAAATTTATCTAGAGTATGTCTTTCATTCATTGTCAAACATTGACCAGCATACACATGTTTTAGCTATAAGGATTTATTTTTGGAACAGCCCACAGATAAATGGATGAGTTCATGTAATTTTAAAATCTGTGATTAGCATCTTTTTTTATTCAAGAGAGTTTTCCCCCTCCCTTTTCCTTTTCTTGAAAATTTTAGGTTCTATACCTTTGGTCCTGTATAAAAATTGTTTTCACTTTGAAAGATCAAATAAAAAAGCAACCAGAATAAGACTGAGTTCATATTTTAGACTCTATTCTTGGTAGTGAGAATTATCTCATAGAATATTGAGTTTATACAGCAGCTCAAAATGGTTGGATCTCAACAACAAATGACTTTGTATTTTTAATTAGATTGCTTAGGTATCTCAATATTCCTGATGAAGGAAAAATCCCCCAGAAATATAGGACATGCTTTCCCTGCCCTTTCCTTTTGCAAAACAAATGCTGGCCAGAGAATGCTATAATTGTGTTGGTGAGGCACAGAGAAGGAACCACTTAAAGTCAGACCATAAAATATATCTACCTTAGCTATCAGGGTTTATTCATGGAGCAACCCACAGCTAAATGGGTGGGTACTATGATTTTAAAATCTGTGATTAACTAGCTGCATGACCCTGGGCAAGTCACTTAATCCCAATTGCCTCACCAAAAAATTTTGTGTCTTGCTTTTGATTGTGATGTATTTTATCACCACACAGGGATTTCTGAACACTAGAAAAAATGCCACTCCTGGAGAAGAGAACTAATTGTAGAGGGTCATAGTCAGTGGGGAAGCTCTGGATAAATTATAAGACCCTTCAGCCCAGAGGGAACCTGCTAACAATGTCTGGTTAGGCTCCCCATCTCCCCTAAGGGCTCTTGGCCTTCTTGAGAAGTCAGGGGGGCAGTGATAACCTGTGTTGAGATTGAAGCAGAGTGATACCAGGTGGCAAACTACATACAATAGCAAGTTCTTTATGTAGTCCCATATGTACAATGTTGGTTTTGTTACATTAAATAAAGGGGAAAATCCATGAACTAAATGGACTCCATTTTCCCACCATCTTTGGGAGTCCAGCCTTATCACTTCTTCACTAGGAAGGTATAGTTTAATCCCCCCAGTGTGTCCAACAGGACACAACTAACTTTATTTTTTGTAGAGCTGAAGTTTTACAAAGTATTTTATGTGTATTTTCTCAAGTGATAGCATTTCTGTTTTTTAGGTTTTCAAGCCAGGATTCTTTAGGCAGTTTAAGGGGCCCTTGTGCAGGTGCTGAGTAATATTATGAATTAGACTAAATTTTAAATTTGATTTCCTAGGAGGACAGTAGAGGAACATTTAAGTCAATGATTTATTTGATTCTTTATAAACAGCA